>NW_028280786.1:183333-361666 GCF_059751285.1 Brachycentrus maculatus
TAAGTAAATTTTATAAATCAACTTTAAAAAATTTAAATGCTTCTATTTGCGTTGTTTCAACATGTGACGTACGGTAACATGACCCGACGTAAGTTGAGACCCTAATGTTGGTACTTGCGTAGTAGTAGATACTTGTCAACAGACATATGGTATCCGCAATATGCCATATACAGTATGATCTTGTCCCACTGTGCGATTCAATAATGTCACTTAGAACGGTTCTGTTGATGCACTTTCATCAGTTATTGCGTTCTATGATAGTTTCGCAACAAAATAGTAGATACATCGCAATAAAAGCAAAAAAAATAGAGAAAATATACCGTGTATAAATTTATATGACAATATTAGTATAAAGTTATATAACAATCATTTGGTTGTTTTATTGTTGTTTGTTTTGTACTAAATTAAATCAACTATAATGTTTTTTCTTTGATTATTCAGATTCCTAAATGTAAAGAAACCATAAATACAATGGCGCTTGTTATATTAATGAATTGTTGTACGAAAATAACACATAAGTATCCATACTAAAACGAAATTAAAATAAATGTAACAAGAAATAGTTTTATACTATTTATATTTTAATATTTATTTATTATTACTCTGAACTGGTACCAGAAGTGTAGGACTGATCACCTTACATTCAAATGATAAATGACCAAATTAACATTCCATCAATTTGATGCAGTGCCCTTTGCCCCATTGGGTACGGATAACGATCAGAAATAGTAGTATCTTCCTCCAATATCTTTCAACTTTCTTTACATAGTTTTATTACTATATTTATTAGTTGCCCTAGAAAATTATCCTTGCATTTATGTACAAGGATTTATAGCATATTTACGAGAAGTTTATATGTCTTAATAATTATATGGATATGTGTAGTTAATAATAAATTAAAAAGGTTGATCCCTTTTGAACAATACAAAAGATACAACAATACAATAGACATAATGGATTCAATATCTTATATCAATCAAAATTTGTCACAAAGCTCATTTACTAGTTATAATTTCTAAGTAAGACACAACCAAATATGAATAAAATATGAATAAAAATCAACCAACATTTTGAGTGTGTCCAAATACTTGTCCACAAAATCTGGATTATCTCCAATTACAGGAGTTATTTTCATATTATTTTTTGACATCTCATCAAAGATGAAGAAGAATATAGAAGTCTGGGCATTTACGGGGCTGACGACCGTCATAGGCTGGTTTAAGTGATCATTTTACACACGCGTAACATTCACCAATTCTACGCATTGTTGACAACCATTATTTACATCTCACCAATAGATGTCTCAAGTGAAGTTCTAGTGATTCAAGAATAAGGTTTCTAAATTGGTTCATATATATAGAACTTCCAAGAATTTGAGTAGTGTGGTTATCAATAATGGGTAGAATTGGTGAATGTTACACGTGTGTAAAGTGATCACTTCAACCAGCCTATGACGGTCGCCAGCCCCGTAAATCCCCAGACTTCCATATTCTTCTTCATCTTTGATGAGATGTTAAAAAATAATATGAAAATAACTCCTGTAATTGGAGATAATCCAGATTTTGAGAACAAGTATTTGGACACACTCAAAATGTTGGTTGATTTTTTATTCATATTTGGTTGAGTCTTATTTAGAAATTATAACAAGTAAATGAGCTATGTGACAAACCTTGATTGATATAAAATATTGAATCTATTATGTCTATTGTATTGTTGTATCTATTGTATTGTTGAGGGATAAACCTTATTAATTTATTTTCAACTATACATATCCAGTATAATTATTAAGACATATAAACTTCTCGTAATTATGATATAAATCCTTGTACATAATAGGCAAGGAGAATTTTCTAACGCAACTAATAAATATAATAATAAAACTATGTAAAGAAAGTTGAAAGATATTGGAGGAAGATAACTACTATTTCTGATCGTTATCCGTACACTGCATCAAATTGATGAGATGTCAAAAATAATATAAAAATCAACGTAATATGAGTTCAATCCTATAGCCTTAGTTAAACGCAATATAATCACAAATTTTCACGTTCCTATGTTACACAGTTTGGCCTGTGCGTTGATGAGTCAGTTAGTCAGATGGTAAAACAGACAACACGTATTTTTACATCCAATATATAGACTTGTTTCTACTGGTACTGCATATACAGTCAGGGTAATTCCGCAGTAAGACTACTTATAATTAATTATTATAGCCCGACTCGCATAATTATTCAAAGCAAATTAGTTTTAATTACTCTTGAAACCTTGACTTATATCTGTTTCACCGACAAACTTTTTTATAGACCCACACCTTCGAGAAGTTTAAAGAAAAAAAACGATTGCCGTTTAACATATCGAGAAGTATGTAGTATTTCCTTAATTATGTCGTATTACATGACAAACGTAATAGATAATGAAATCATTAAAAGAACATTTAAACATAACGTCATTTTTTATTAGGGTTTTTAAAAACGTATCGCTCACTCCTTTCAAGAACGTCATAAATCAAAAAACTTGATTTTTCAGGAGAACGTTTTTAACTAACTAACTAACTAACCATACGCCGCTTCCCCGTAGGGGTAGGCAGAGAGAATAGAGCGCCACACCACTCTGTCCTTGCAAACATTCTTCGCCTCTTCCACGTTCATGCATCTCCTCATACATACCCGCCGATTGTTACGACTCCTAACCTGACCACTTTCAAGTGTTTGGCATACCTGATCGTGTCATGTTTTTCTCGGTCTTCCTCTGCTTCTTTTACCACTTACATTCGCCTCATAAATTTGTTTTACCGTTCTTTCCTCACTCATTCGTTCTACATGTCCAAACCATCTCAACACACCTTTCTTAATTTTATCGATAATGCTTATCTCAGCTTTGCATTCCTTCCTTATTTCGAACGTTTTTAAAGTTTAAAAATATAATACAATGTATTAAAAATAAATATCAAGCCACTTATAGAACTTTTTACTGTGCAACAGATCTTTTAAATAAAACCTGAAGGTTTTTTCTCCATTTGAAAAATATTTGGTACGTTTAAAAAAATAATTAAACAATACATTTTTTCAAAATGCAAAAACAACACTTTCTTCCCTGTAGCGGGTAAATATTAAGTTAAAAATATGCCTTTTTTGCTGGGATATAGTACGTTTTCTGGGCATTCCGAAAACATGCACAATTGAAAATTGACGATTTTTTATTTATGACGTTCTTGAAAGGAGTGAGCGATATGATGAATATGCGGCAAAATAATTTATCAATTCCCTAATATATCAAATACCCACAGCTTCTTTGATCTTAAATTATTGTTTTCCATTAATTATGCATTTTATACTTTTTAAAACCTGCATATCATTAACATTTGATTAAATAATTGTAAAAAAATACGGTATACGAATATACAGTTAACTTTTTAAATTTCTGGATAAACTATGTATCAGTGGCGTACACGGAGAATTAACTAGGAAAGGCAGTGGAGGTAGGTAGTAAGGTAAGCTAGGTACTACTTACTAGGGTAACAGTAGGGGTAAGTAGTAAGGTAAGCTAGGTACTACTTACTAGGGTAAGCAGTAGGGGTAGGTAGTAAGGTAAGCTAGGTACTACTTACTAGGGTAAGCAGTAGGGGTAGGTAGTAAGGTAAGCTAGGTACTACTTACAAGAGTAGGCAGCAGAAGTAGATAGTAAGGTAAGCTAGGTACTACTTACTAGGGTAGGCAGCAGGGGTAGGTAGTAAGGTAAGCTAGTTACTATTTATATTATTTATTGATTTGCCATTGACTTTGTGGAATGACATTTTGATTATTTTTTATTTAAATTAAACACTTGAATATACCAATTTAATAAGTTTTATTTATTTATACGACTACTTTTGAAAACGTACAGACGTTTTCATCTTCTGGTAAAAATTTTAACTTTTTTTTATTGTTTTCGAAACAAGTCTATATATTAATTTATTTATAAGTTTATTCAAATAAAACTCATTAAAGTGGTATATTCAAGTGTATAATTTAAAAAACAATAGTTACTACTAAGTAAGGTAAGGTAGGTACTGGTTACATTTTTATATGTCACGCGGGTAAGTTAGGATAGGCACTGCTTTTCTACCCATATGGAATGGTCGCCGAAGATGTAAGCATAGTTTCCGAAACTAGTCGTCATAAAATGAACTCAAGTGGTAAAAAAACAGGTGTTTTCTTTTCCAATTTCATCATGTCTTGCCACAACGTGAATGAAGAAACAATAAATAAAATAAATGTCGTGTTCAACAACGGGAAGGGGTTGAACCCTTCCCGTTGTTGAATTATTAATGACAAAAATGACAGTATTTATTTCAAATATCATTATCTTTTAATTGAAATTGTATTTAATGTTTATTTCGTGAAAAGATATCATAAAATAACACCTTTGAGGCGGACAAATCTTACAAATTAAATTACGCCTAATCGGATGCAAAAATAAACGTAGTGTGAGTCGTTATATTTTTTATGTTTTTTGCGATCTTGTTTTGATCATTATCAAAAGTTAATTTTTGTGCAATCTCTGTGGGAAACTGCGGAATAAAACACGGAAAAATAGACAATAATAAATGGCGTCTTCTCTAAAACCGATTCTGATTTTATTTACGATTATGGCACCCAATAAACTTACTCAAATAAATCGCCTTGCAATTAAATTCAATGATAAGTGTATGCAAATAAGTAGTCAAATAGTTTCTTATTAAATATATTTTTAAAGTTTCTACCCACTTCCATAGTGCAGTGGTTAGCACATATGACCACCATCCTGGAGGTGCTGGGATTATCGATCCCAGGAACTTTGTCTCTAATATTTATTCTGTATTACACATTACTGGTACCCGAAGTACCGGACTGGTAATCTTGCAATCATATAATAAACGATCAAATTAACACAGCAAATACTTGATGAAGTGCCCTATGCACCATTGGATGCGGAGAACTTATCTGTTTATTTCCAGATAGAATACATTGAAAGCTGTCCCACCGCATGCTCAGAGCTGATACAGAAGCATCTAGGCTTCCTGACAGATCTAAGTCACGAAATTTTTTGAAAATGTGAAACAACATAAAGTTGTATCCCAATTTTGCTGTGAATTTACATTAAAAAGCTTTCAATATCCCTATCACTGCCAAACTTAATTATCCAAGTTTCTAAATCCATCACCACATTTTCTAGAAGTACCCCGGTGTAGGCAGTGAAAGGGATTATAATATTAAGTTCATTTAGTCAGCTAGATCCGATTCCGTCCCGATGCTCGCCGGTACACAGACGCCCACAACCCCGACCAGCACAGCAGACAGACAGATAGAACATCTCCAGATAGGATACTAAGGAGAGAAGGTTAATTTGAAAAATACATCTTTAACGCCCAAACAAATTACACTTAACTAAAAATAAATACAATACTGAAGGATTGCGCAATAAACTTTTTCATTGTGGGATATAAAAAGAAGTTTAAGCTATATTTCCGTCTACAGAATCAATAAAGCAATGCCCATTCTTAATTAACTCTAATTACTTTATCAAATTGATTAGAATTATATTGAATACTTAAATTCATTGTAGTAATTGAATCATCGAAACTTTTAAGAACCATTAAAGCAAATTAGCCGAGTTAAAGAAAATTTATTTTAAGGAATAAAAACTTTGTTAAGTAAAGCAATTTGTTTAAAGTCTAATTATTTAATTAAAAAAGGATTACTTTCAGGTCGGCTGGTGCCAAAGTAAATTCAACTGGACAAACAAATAACGTTTATATAAGCCATTACTTTTTTTATATTTAAAGAACTAATACATTTTCCCATTTAGTTTATTATTGCAATTAATGAATTTTATGGAATATAAACATTTCGAACCCACGTCAAAATAATTTATTTTTAAATGCATTCTTTATATCTTAACACCCTCCTACACATCGAATTTTCGATTGCTTGCCTTAAAAATACATTTCGATCACCAAATTAATTAAATGAATGGCCTCTTAAGAGATTTTCATGTTTTCTTTTCAAACATATTTAATATTTTGTAATAATTAAAAAAAATGCTACAAATATGCAAACAATTGAACTGATACTTATAATTTATGCATCTACAAAAATAAATAAATAAAAATTAGTCTTATACTGACATTTATTGGTGGAATTGCATTTTATATAATAAAATAACAACTATGCATATAGTTTTTTCCACATATATTTTATTTTATTAGTGGCTGTGTTTTGTCCTTAATGACATCGTAAGACTAATGGGAGGTTTGACAAAATTCTAAGCGTTATAAACACAATAATACAGGGGTTGAAAACCATGATTTTATATATTTTTATCTGAGTAAATGATCATAAATTGAGTGAGTTTAAGTAGTGTATAATAATAATAATAATAAGGTACATATAAGTTTAGTAAAGTGATCACTCAACCAGCCTTTGACGATTGTCCTACCAAAATTAATTTTTACATTGAGCCTACGATATGTGCAACGTAATGCTTAATGAAATATACATCAATAATGTTTCTTTTAAAACGTTTAAGAGCAATATTTTTGATGTCTATTTGACTATTTGATAAAGAATATTTCTATTATATGATAAAAACATTCTATGTAAGTTTATTATATAGTTATACTTTTATGTATTTGAATTTTTTTTTTTAGATTACTAAAGTGAAAACCTGTAAATAGAATTAATTTTTTTTTTAATTTTAATATATTATGTTATTTTTGTATATATTATATTTATATTATTTTTTTGACATCTCATCAAAGATGAAGAAGAGTGTAAAAGTCTGGGCATTTACGGGGCTGACGACCGTCATCGGCTGGTTTAAGTGATCACTTTACACACGTGTAACATTCACCAATTCTACCCATTATTGACAACCACACTACTCTAATTCTTGGAAGCTCTATATATATGAACCAATTAAGAAACCTTGTTCTTGAATCACTAGAACTTCACTAGAGACATCTATTGGTGAGATGTAAAGAAGCTTTTTACTAAGCAGAAACTCTTATATTAGTATGTGAGGTCCGAATCCTGGATTATAATCACACACATGAGAAACGCCAGAAAATACCATTTTTATTATTTAAGCTTATAATTTGACCAGATAATTTATTTACAACATTTTGAGTGTGTAAATAACTCTTGTAATAGGAGATAATCCAGATTTTGTGAACAAGTATTTGGACACACTCAAAATGTTGTATATTATATTTTGTTGGTTATCCCATAAGATTTTTTTAAATAAATAAGTAAGCCCTGTAAATGCTCAAGCTATACATTTTTCTTCATCTATGTCGAGATGTCAAAAATAATGTAAAATATCATAATCTGTTTAGTATTTTATCGCAACTATGTAAAACGCTTAATTTGTGAATTTATCACCAGGCCCGCACTAAACAAAGCATTCACTTTACGATAAACATTAATTAAATATTTTATTTTTAAGATGGTCCGACAACTCGGTATAAATGATTGCCGATCGGCAGCCATGAAAGCCATACCCGAAAATAATAAATATTTTTATAATTTTATAGTCGCATAAATTACGTGCCCAAATTGTCTGCGTCCGATACAGCGCCATCCGAATGTTCGAATCTAGATAAATAAACAGTGAATTTATTACTTAATTACAATAATTTTAATTCATGTCGGTGTTATTAACGGATCAGTCCAACATATATGGCGCCAAACTCGTGATTGGATCCACGATTTTATTATAGAAAATTTAGGGGGGAGTTTTCAAAAACGTTGAATTTGTGTATTAATTTTAAATCAAACGCAGATTTTTTGAGTCTACTAAGTTGTATTTTATTAACAAAAAACACATAAAAAATTATATTGTGACAATTGTTTCGCCTTGTTAGGGCATATCAAATGAATGTGAAGATCAAATGGACTACGGTCCTTATGTAGCTATACAATTCTAAGTGACAGTTTTAACACGTGCAGCAATAATTTATGGGAGACAACAGTAGCTAATGGGGGATGTAGGTATGTACCCTTATATTTATTTTCTGGGAAAGGAAGAATTTATGACATGGCCATATTTTAGAGAATTAATATTTTAAAGCTTAATACACTTGTTGGTAATATTATTTTTAAGAATGTTTATATGTAGATGTAATTATTAGTTTATCAATGACGCATCATGCAAGCGTTTACATAGAGAGAGATGATGTACAGTAATAGTCTCTTTAAATATATTTAGCAGTAGTGAAGACCTAAGGTTAGTTTGTTCATTAAGTAGTGGGGGATGTAGGACTGTGTTTCAAAAAATCTGTGTTTGATTTAAAATTAATGCATAAATTAAAATGGAGTTGTACAAATTAAACGCCAAATCAATAAATAACGTTGAATTTTTTAGCGCCGCGACCGCAAGCAGAAGACGTTCGTGTTTATAAATGGATTACTTGATATGTTTGCTCAATGAATTCATGATTCAATATCGCTTACGTATGAAGAGAAAATAATATTCAATAATGTATAAAATGTTGTCCGCCTCTGTAGTGTAATGGTCAGCACGCTTTGCTACCGTTCTGTAGGTTCCGGGTTCAATTTCCAGGGGGTCAAACAAATACAAGTGATTTTTTCACTCTAATATCTTTTCCACATTACCCTGGACTGGTACCGGAAGTGGAAGGTTGATCACCTTTCCTTCATGTGTTAACGATCAAGATAACACTGCGTTTGTATTATGTAGTGCCCTATGCACCATAGGTGTGCGGATAAGAGTTTGAATGAATAAATGTATAAAATAATATTATTTTATTATGTCTCCCTATCCTGTATTACTGACAACAGACTCCTCAAATGTATTTTCATTTATTAATGTATTTTTTTGTAAATAACACTATTTTTAAAAAATACCCATGCATTCAAATTTCACTTTCACAGGCACCGTGGCGTGGTTTGGTAGACGCTCGACTGCAAAACTGGCGTTGCGGGTTCGATGTATTTTCAATTCGTCTGAGTATGTGTAATGTGTTTTTCACATTTGGCTTCCCTATCCTTACTTTCTCGCCTGCAGTCAAGCCTTTAAAAGTGGATGCTTTGCAGGTTATTACTTTTTTTTATTAAAAACTTAGTAAATAACGGTATTTCTTCAATTTGATGTAACACGTGTTCAATGCATTCCGCATCATTTTCAAACACTATTTGTGAAATTGAGTTTTAATTTGTTGAAGACTTAAGTGAACTCTTGTTTAATAATTTCACAATAACGTAAAAATCCTAAAAATGATTAATAGGAAAAGTCATAAATTGCAGCATTTAAAAAAATATATTAATTCATAAAATGACTAATGTCATAAAATGAATAAAGCTTTCACCCTATGTTCTATGTTCCCACAATTAAAAAAAAAAATTAAAATACAAATAAGAAACAACCCCTACCCCATTTTATCCTTCAACGTCTCAAGAACATAGCTTCACGTACGGCATGTGAAATAGTGCGGAATACATCGAAACACTTGTAAAAACACAAAAAGTGGTATTTTTATGTAAAATTAAAATAAATAATAAACAAAACAAATCAGGAGAGTTGTTAATTTTGTTTTTTGATAGCACCTCGTTTACTTATATAAATGAATTACCATTTAACACTAAAATAAGCCACCAGAATCGAGATCATATTATTCAAATTTATTTTACATAGTCACGATTTCAAAGTAATTTTCAGTACACTTGTTGTGTTTATAATAAACGGCTTATAAATCCTATGTAACTCTAGAACCTAGGACATAAATTAAAGTGTTTGAATAAGTAATACGGCAATTACATAAATACTAAGCGCCAATAGCATTATTGTATTGTTGATAAGTAATAAATTCAAGTAAATAACGACAATGTCTATTTACGAATAGGAACTATATACATATGTAATAAAATGCCTAGGTACCTACCTATACATTTTAATAAGTACTTACAAATAGTACCTACATAAAACAGTTCTACCACCAGATGTCGCATTCGTCGCACTGAATAAAACAAAAGACATCAGATAGAAAAAAATATAATATGTCAGAATCAGATAGATAGAAAATTATTGTAAAGATTAATTAAGAATAAACTTTTAGTGTCGTTTCTTTAATTACAAAGCAACACATTGTTTATTTTATTATTATACACCCACTTTACATATTATTTACACTCAATTGACGAAGAAAAATATTACCACGTTATACATATTTATTAAAAAACAAAAAAACACAGAACGTATTACATAAGTACAAAATAAAGATACTTGCTTTAAGAACACTGTTTGTTAATTTAAATGATAAATATTGTTAAAAGTTAAGGAATCTCAAACTATTTAAAAAGTTAAAATAACTGAATTAAGTTAAGTCTTGGCTCTGGATGCAATTGGTCGAGATGGTAGGTGAAAGAGAGCGATTGCAAGTGTGTACGGGCTTTTATAGCCTCCTCTACGTCACTGTTCTCATTCTGATAGCTTGACAGGTCTTTTGTCCGTTTAGGGACCTACCTAGTAATTTAAATAACTTTTAAACAAACTTGGTCATTTCAACTAGTCTGTTTTTAGGTGGTTTGCAGAAAACAATAAGCCCTCCTATTCATATATTTGAAGTATGATTTTTTTAATTAATAAACAATACTTCAGAACATCATGTTAACATTCTCAGCCCTCAAGCCAACTGGCTTCTAACATATCGCTCACTCCTTTCAAGAACGTCATAAATCAAAAATCGTCAATTTTCAGTTGTGTATGTTTTCAGAATGCCCAGGAAATGTACTATATCCCAGCAAAAGAGGCATATTTTTAACATAATATTTACCCGCTACAGAAAGAAAAGGTATTGTTTAATTATTTTGGTTAAATATACTAAATATTTTTCAAATGGAGAAAAAACCTTCAGGTTTTACCTAAAAAGATCTGTTGCACAGTAAAAAGTTCGATACGTGGCTTGATATTTATTTTTGATACATTGTATTATATTTTAAAACTTTAAAAACGTTCTCCTGAGAAATCAAGTTTTTTTTTTATTTATGACGTTCTTGAAAGGAGTGAGCGATATCTATCCACTAGTTTCCTTCAAATATACATACCGATCTTTCCTTACACCTTTTCTCACATTCAAGGTAAGGCATATTTTTGCAACTAATGATGTACTTTTAACTAAAATTCCTCCCGGACAAAGACATGACAGAATACGATAACTAATTGGAACATTTGTTCAAGGCTCAAAACTGGTATTGAACCTAAACTAATGTTTGTTTAAGCAGATTACTTACATGGAGGTAAAATGCAAATGAATTGCAAAATAGCTAATAAACACCTTTCATTATAAATAACCATAATTTGTAATATTCGCATACCATAAATGCAAATGGACCCAAAGACTGTCACTATTTTTTTCGCTGCTTCCGCGAATGATGCACTTTGAATTTATCATTCACATGGACAATTGAGGCTAATTGCGATTTGTGACTTGGTTAAAAAATGTGATTCTTGATTAAACGCATACAAGGAACCGTTGGCGTAGTCGATTGATTGTTTTACTATGTGATGAAAATTTGTTGTCCGCCTCCGTAGTGTAATGGTCAGCACGCTCGGCTACTGTTCTGGAGGTCCCGGGTTCGATTCCCAAGGGGGGTAAAATAAAATATAAGTGATTTTTCACTGTAATATTTATTCAATATTACCATGGACTGGTACCTGAAGCGGAGGGCTGATCACCTTTCCTTCACGTGTAAACGATCAAGATAACGCTGCGTTTATATGACACAGTGCCCTATTCACCATTGGGGTGCGGATTAGGGTTTATTATTATTATTATTATGATCACAAATTAATAAATATGGGGAATAAGTTTAAACGATATAATAATTAAAATATAACTTTGTTTTAAAATCATTATAAATATTTTATTTTAACTTAATTATAATGTCTACCGGTTTCGAAGGTAACCGCTTCTTTATCAAGACTGAAAGAAAAGAAAAAAATTTCTCTTTGTCAAAAAAAAAATAATAATTTAAGATAAAAAATTAAAATTAAACGATATTAATTATTGATAAGACATTCATTTTGAGAAAAAACATGATGATTTAAATATAAAAATAAATCACCACTTTGCATAACATCACTTTTATAGTTAATTAAGGTGAACGCGATTAAATTCGAGAACTAAAGATTTTACTTTATTTTCATTAACAAATGTTAAGTCTGTATTTTCACTTGTTGATGAGAATATCTAAAGTTCTCGAAACTAGCCGTGTTTACATTAAAAAATCAAAGAGTGGTCTTTTACTAGTGATTTTATTTTTATATTTAAATTTCAAAATAAATTTTTACAACCCGGAAATAAATTGACTATTTTTATTAACCGTCCCTACACCTTCAAGAAAAGTTTACGCTTTTAAAGTATTTTCTTGATAAAATAAATAATATTAAATATTATCTTAAGCTAAGTTTTCTTCTAAGCAGCATTATTTTTCAGAGAATGGTAGATAAAATGTTGTTTTATATAGTAAAACATACCAGGAGTTGCCAACCATGATTTTAATGATGAGTTGAATAATATGTACACAAATTGCATTTAAATAAGTCCCATATATTAGTTTTTTTCTAGATATGTTTAAAAATCATGAACTTTAGCATTTACATTTAGCATATCAGCTATGCAAATATTATCTTTTAATGACCTTGATTATGCATACATTAGACATAATATATCAATATGCAGATTTAATTAAAAACGTTGCATGTAATTTATTAAGAATATATTATTTATTTATCAATTTTGCACGGTACCCCGCAAATCATTTTTACTTTCAATGCCACATAAATTCCACTTGCAATAATAACTATTGCTTGGATAAAACATATTTGAAACACTTAACCTTATTAATTCTCCTAAAAATTAGATCATTGGGAGCAATTATTTTTTTTTAGCTAAAATAGCTAAAAAAAATAATAAATAATAATAAAAACCTGGGTTAACCATGTTTTTATTATTATTAACTGGGTTAATTCTAAATTTGTTATGCTCAATTTCACTCAAATGACGTTTTCTTGGCATTTCAATATAAAATAAGAAAAATTGAACTTTTTCACTGATTATAATAACTTGAGAGCAATGTTTCACATATGAAAAAGACCCTTGATATTAGTTAATAAAGTGTTTTGAAATAAACCACGCCCCTAATTGTCAATGGTCAGGATAGCGGGAAATAAATAGTATGTAAAATCCGTCAAAATATGATATAATCCAAAAATTGCAAAAATGCAGTATTTATATACATAAACCAATTCTGTAGGGGTGCCTAATACATATGGCCAGGGGTGTATAAGTACATCATTATCATTTATTTCACAAATGCGATGCGTATCACTACAACTGAGTATATTATTTTCCAACATTTTGAGTGTGTCCAAATAGTTGTTCACAAAATCCGGATTATCTCCAATTACAGGAGTCATTTACAGTCACTTTACAAACCGCCATAGGCTTGTAAAGTAATCACTTAAACCAGCCTATGACGGTCGCAGCCCCGTAAATCCCCAGACTTCCATATTCTTCTTCATCTTTGATGAGATGTCAAAAAATTATAAAATTCTTTCTCTCTAACCCTTACCGGAACCCAATGGTGTAAAGGGCACTGCATCGTGTTAACGCAGTATGTTGATCGCGACTTACACGAAGGAAAGGTAAAGGAGAGCTAAACGCTCTAATCATTACACTAACGAGATGGATAAAACATATACAGAATTTGTAGTAAAACAAATATATTATTTGCAATGGCCCTGAATCTTATAAAAATATTTTTTAAATAGCATATATTTAGCATGTAAGAATTATATGGCACCCAGTATATGAGCATGACGTTAATTTAATTTATCATTATTGCATATAGAGCAATAAACTACATATGTAGTTTAGTATAAAACATAATTTTTTATTTATCTTTTCCTGGTAAACAATTTGCTGATCACTTTTTTTTACTAATTAATTATATTCATGACTTGAAAAAATCTTTATCACGTTGCAAAAGTGTATTATGAATAAAAATACATTATTATGTTTAGTGGGCTACTATACTATTCTCAAATATTGTAATATTAATTTACCTAAATAACGTCAGGTAATAATCAGGTGTCCCAAATACTTGAAAGTGGTCAGGTTAGGAGTCGTAACAATCGGCTGGTATGTATGAGGAGATGCATGAACGTGGAAGAGACGAAGAATGTTTGCAAAGACAGAGTAGTGTGGCGTTCTATTCTCTCTGCCTACCCCTGCGGGGATGCGGCGTGATGGTTAGTTAGTTAGTTAGTTTTCTAAATAACGTCAAGTTTCCACTGCTGACAATTTGTCGGGAGTTCCCGACTGAACTTCGGGACGAGGACCTAACTTGGGAGGTTGCATGAGCCTGGAGGCATTTTTACTCCATATGCACAACAAAGAAAGAAGATATGGAAAGATAAATTAATGAAAAAGGATTCCATAATAATAAAAATTACCAAATTAGTAAAAACATACATATGCGGGGAGGGTTACCATGCAAATGTATCTAAAAAAATATTTAAACTTTGAAAGAATATCAAGGATAGTAAAAAAGTTTAACGAATATTGAAAATTTTGATCGGGTAAATTACAAAAAATTTCATAGGACATGCTTAAGATCCGATTGTTTTCAAAATTATTATTTTTTTTTTTTTTTAAAAACCCGATATTTGAATTTTTATAGTAGATATAATTTTTTAAAAATCCAGAACTACAAACGAAACCTTTATTTTATTATTTCGAAAGTATGTAGCACTTACTCTCTACGTTTATTGAATTTACAAAAAGTGGGAAAGTGTACGGTTTTGATTTATATCGTAACATAGATTTTGGAAAACTATACAGTTATGTAAGTACATATAAGTATGTACAGGGTTTTTAAATTTTCATTAGAAAATTGTTTAAAAGATCGATTTTTATGCAAATTTCTACGATATTCTACTACATTTCAGGTATTTACTCTATTAAGTGACGATTGACAGTGTAATATTTTTGGAAAATATTTTTGAATTTTTTAAAATTTTTTACTCAATAACATTAGTTTTCCTTTTACACTGGTGCAAACAGAATTCATGGCATTTTTTTACTATGATAAACGACTATTTTGGCATTGAATTGATATAAGTAAAAAAAAAACAATAACAATAAAAATAATTAATAATTAAGAAACAAATAGAAACAATCATTGCTTTGTCTTATTCGTATGTTCTTACTTCCATAACCATGATTACAATAATAATAAAATAAAAATACGTTGAAAATCAATCACTTCAATACAGACAGTGCAAGTTAACCGATACATTCTGATTATGATAAATAGGCTAGAGAAGTATCACTCCGCTAATTCTTGATTGCATATGTTCATATGGAGTAACACATGATAAATTGCAACTTATACCCTCCTGACAGTCCTCGGCACACCCTGAGCAATCTGCATTCCCATATACGCCATTACTCCTCCACTCGCAATCACTGCACAATGGTGCATTAGCCTCGCTCTGGTGCAGAATGCAATTCCATTCACAAAAGGAGCATCAATCACCCCTCAACCGAACCACTTCTTTGAGAACACCGACGACGATAATGAAACGAAGATGGCCACACGCAACGAATCCTGGTACGAACGCGACTCAAGGATCTCTCAATCTCGTCATATATGTTACCATCGCTGTAATACAAAATAATAGAATACAAAATAGAGCTGTGATAAATATATTTCGTCTACCGTACACCACTCATATCAAAGATATTTATTTGAGGACTAATATAATACTTTTTGACATTCTACATTCAATCTCGCCATATACCATTGCTGTATCTGGGGTTTCACAAATTTCCCAAATACAAGTAATACAAAATAGAGTTATAATAAATTAATTTCGTCTACCGTACACCACTCATGTAAAATACATTTATTTGAGCACTAGCATACATTGACATTCCACATAGCCACACACAACAAATCCTGGCACAAACGCGACTCCAGGATTTCTCAATCTCACCATATACCATCGTTGTACCTGGGGTTTCACAACAAAGAAGTGAATTTCCCAAATACAAGTAATACAAAATAGTTCTATAAAAAATATATTTCGTCTACCGTACACCACTCCTGTAAAAGTCATTTATTTGAACACTAACATAATACCTTTTGACATTCTCCCAACATAAGAGATTACATATACAATGTCTCAAATGATGTTTAAAACGACTCATAGCAACACCAAACCGAATTTAACAGAGAAATTTATCATCATAATACACGAGGACATAAAATAATAAGTGTGGAGCCGATAAACACAACTAATATTGGAGCAAGGTCCTTACAATATTAAATTAAAATGAACCAACTCCCTGACAAATATAAAATAGAACCCAGTCAGATATCCAAAACTAGTGAACTGAAAAAATACTTTATGGAAAGGTATTTATGTTAGTTATTAATTTTTCCCTTCAAACGTGCTTCTTACATTATATTTTTTTAAATACCTATTTACTGTACCTTTGCTTTGTATTTTACATTTTGCCCTGTGTTTTCTTATTCATTTTTCAATTTTGTTAACCTTAATCCCATGTCCCAAAATGAGGAATGGAAATTATTCGTCGGGAATATTTTATATATGACTTAGGATTGTAATATGTTTATGTTTAAATAAATAAATTAATAAATAAATAATTATTTGTAAATAATCCTTGTTTCTCATATATGGCAATCAAGGCTAACAAAAACGAACAATGTTTTTTGCTAAAAACGATCACAGCACTGATAAGATCATTATCTGACAACACTATTATACACAGTCTTCCTTACCATAAATATCTACATTGAAAAATATACAAAGTAATTTTTTTGTACTTTGTGACTCATGCGAAGAAGACAGAAATTCAAACATCACCAGTTGACTGTCATTTCAAAGGGAACATGATATTTTTTACAATTCATTTTAAAGTTTCTGCCCTTAAAACTAGAAACGATGTAAAGTTTTAAAACACATTGACACCACTAATTTATTAAGACAGGCGTCGCGTTTAGCGTAGTTAGTTAAATGTTCTACTCTGAAACTGGCGTCGCGGGTTCAATTCCTGCTAGTTATTTTCGGTTTATTTAGGTGTTCTTCCCTATCCTTACTCTTTTACCTGCAGACATTGCGGGTAATTTATTTTAAAAACAAAAGCAAACAATGTACCATATCTTCTTCCTGACTCCATCCCAACCTATCGTTTTGTAGACTGAGAGTCAGCTCTCCTCGTTCTCGGGTTTAGGTAACTATCCGTAATTTTGTGATGATCTGTAATTTTGTCATCATCGGAATTTTATGACTAACTAGGTTTTTGTAACTATCTGTAATTTTGTGACGATCTGTAAATTGGTGAGTATCTGGAGTTTTGTGACTATCTGTAGTTTGATGACTAACTGGATTCTTGCAATTATCTGTAGGTTTGTGACTATCTGCAGTTTTTTTAACTGTCTGTAATTTTGTTGACCACCTGGCGTTTTATGACTAACTGGGTTCTTGGATCTATCTGTAGTTTTGTGACTATCCGTAGTTTGGTAAATGTCTGTAGTTTTTTTAACAGTCTGTAATTTTCGAGCTATCTGTAGTTTGTTGACTATCTGATGTTTTGTGACTATGTAGAGTTTAGTGATTATGGTTAGTGTTGTGATTATTTGTAATTATCTAAAGTTTTACTAAAGTTAAACTATCTAAAGTTTTGTGACTGACTGTAGTTTTGCGACTAACTGGGTTTTTTTTTGTAATTATCCGTAGTTCTGTGGCAATCTGTTTTTTTTTACATTTTAGAGTTTGTGACTATATGAAGTTTTGTGGCTGTCTTGATTTTTGGGATTAACTGTAATTTTGTTACTACAAGTAGTTTTATGATTATCTACAGTTTATTAACTATCTGGAGTTTTGTGACCATCTGTAGTTTTCTGACCTTCTAAGGTTTTGTAACTATCTGTTATTTGGGAACTGTCTCTAATTTTGTGACTATCTGTAGTTTTCTAATTATCTAGGATTTTGTGAACATCAGTAGTCTTGAGACTATCAGTAGTTTTGTGACTATATGTTTTTTTTTTCAAATCAGAAACTTTTGATCAGTGTTTCTGTGTGCCAAGAGACAGTGATAACAGCCTCACTTCTCTCGCCGGTGTGACCTCACATAACCTAGCCCAAAGTGCGGCGCTCGTGCCTTAGACGGCGCCGCTGGGACGCGAACTTCGGCTCGGGGATTAGCATGCGCGTCACGTCTCCGGCCGATAGAATGTCAGCCGATGTAGGCTGCGCTCTGAAAAAGTGTGTTTTTCACACCTTCCTCTAGGCGTTCGGCACAATGCGCACGCGCTAAGTGATCGTTTTTAATAATTCTTCCATTATGTATGCCGACAAGAACAATAAACCATGGAGAACAATAGTCTCACTTAAAACTAGATCTACGAACAAGGAAAATATATCCCATCTTCTTTATTTTTACATTTTTTTAAATATTCATATCTTCTTCTTTTTCTTCTTCTAACGTACCCAATGGTGCATAGGCTACTGCATCAAATCGACGCACTGTCTTATCATCTTAATCATTAATTGCACAAAGGCAAGGTGATCAGCCGTGCGGTTCAGGTACCAACCAGCCCAGGGTGATATTATATAAATTTAAAAGTAAAAAACCACCCAAATTTATTTTGACCCCCCCTAGAAATTAAACCCGTGACCTCCGCATGGTAGCCAGATGCGCTAACCACTTCACTATGGATACGGACATTCATGTACCTATTCAGAAAAATGATCATAAATTTGAATAAATTATGTAGCGCCATTTTCGTAAAATACTTTCTCAAGGGCGCTTCACTATGAACAAATGGGGAGGAAAGATAGTAAAAATGATTTAGTAAACAAACGCGTTTTTAGTTTTTTTCTAAAAATCATCTTATTTTCACTATTTTTAACTACTGGTGGAAAAATCAGTTTTAGCAAATAAAAACCTATCTGCGAATGTGCAAAATCAAGTCCTGGAACCAACTCTTATGTTAAAAGTAAGGCATGGAGTTGGCAAAAAAAGGTTTAAAATAGACTGAATGCAGTCAAAATGCGATCCCTCAGATGAATATGTGACAAAACGATGTGTAAATAAGGAAAGAAAGCAAGGCTAAGATAAGCATTATCAATAAAATTAAGAAAGGTGGATGGAAATAGGAGCAGTGGAAGATTGAGAGAAATTTTGCATTATAAATTATGCAAAATATTTGAAAGGGACTAGATCAGGAGTTTAAATAATCGGAGTATATGTTCAAAGAGATACATGAATTTTAAATTTTCTTAGTTGGACAAGATGTTATTAGAAATAAAAAATCAGGGTAAAGTAAAACTTATTCGCAATCCGTTTTCTTTTTACTGCATTTATTGTTTATATTTTACACTTTTTACGATTTTTCTTTTTCTGTATTTCCAAACAAAATTCAAATCAATTAGCCATGAAGAAGTAGCATACATTTTTATCACCAAAAAATGTTTATAATTTTAATGTTATACTTTTAACAGCAGTCACAAGAAAATTAAATAATTATCATTTTATCACATAAAAATTAAACTTCATCTTTAAAATATGATATAAAAACACTCTCCGTATCATTCATCGTTCACTTAGATAATACTTTTTTTTTAAAACTGAAGCATGATTAACAAGGAAAGTGTTATATTACCACACTACAAAGTTAACAATGCTTTTAATTTACAAAATAAATACGTAATATATAATAATTCAGACGTTTGCTACATGTTGTATTCTATTTTATTAGTTTCCCTAATTATCTTTCTGCCATTTTTGAACACACTCCTAAATAAACAACGCCTCGTGTTTTCAGATTAAACAAATAAAATAAAAGCCAATTAATCTAATGCCATATTCCGAACGAGCAAAACAACAAATTGGTCATTTGTATAATTAGTATCCGGTACTAATAAACTTTGTTATAAAGATAGAAAAATAATAAAACTTGGATTTAAAAAAATCTTCGCGAAGGATATCATCCTAGTTTTAGTACCAATTCAATACCATTACATTCGCAGAACACAATAGCTGCATAAAAGCTAATGACAATTGTAGAAACTTATTATTTGCATATGTAATTGTATGGACTGAGATATTTAACATACAATATCGATCAATAAATTGGAGCCACGCTCCAGTCTGTTCCGTAACAAAAAATGGTTTTGCAATAAAATTTTAATGAAATAAAATTTCATTATTCATTCCCTTTGTGTTAAGTTTCTTATGGTTGTGAGCTTGGTACGTAGTATTGAATTTAATGTATTAGTATAACTATCAAGTTCAAAAATAAACATCTGTTTTATGATGTTTGGTGCCAATCCATTGTAGGTTGTGTCATTTTGTATTTTAGGAATTCAGAACTCATTCTGAAAATTCTCATTCTAAATTTTGGTTGGTAAATACCACTAATTATTATACGTGTTTCGATACATTTGAAAATAGTGCTAAATGCATCGAAATATGTATCACAATTGATTTTTAGACAAAGCGATCACAATAGATTTTTAGATAAAGCGATCACAATAGATTTTTATATAAAGCGATCACAATAGATTTTTAGATAAAAAAAGAAACTATTGCTTTTTTTTAAATGGCCGAATGTATTGATAAAGAGTTTTTCCTTGAAAAAATAATTTTAAAAATCAATCGTTTTCTTCAGTTTTTTGCACCGCGCTAACGGTTAGCAGTCATCAATGTAGTTTTTACTTTCTCTGCAGTTGCTTTTAAAAGCGCCTTAGTGCTATAGTGGAATTCCATTATCTCAAGCTTTTAAACCAGGATATACGTCTTCTTCTAATGCTCGTTTGCCTTTATTAAGCTTTATTATATAAAATGTATTACTTCATATTTCTCTCCTTTTATAAATTGTCTAAAATATTTTTACTTTAAAAAATGGTGGTGTTTCATTACCAAAGTAATTGCCGAACCAGTTTATGAACAAAATATTTCCACTTACAACCCTTATCAACACATAATATCTTACAGAAAAATCAAGTTTTGAATTTAGGTAATATTGGCATTTTTTTTAAATAAATATAAATAAAACTTTCATGGAGAATACATTTGATTAAGGTACCTACTATAAAAAAAACATTTATAAAAGTAATGCTTTATTTAAAATGTGCATTTTTATTTTTTACTAAAAGTAATTTTACTGTTGCTTCCAAAAGCTATAGAACCTTGAAGATCTTTAAAACAAAGTAATTATTATAATACTCCATAAAGTTTTTATTTTATTTTATTTTTTATTACGTGGTTTACTGCGTCGTAAAATTATACAATGATTATTTTTTAATTAATTGATACATCTATAGGAAATAACAATATTTCACTAAGTAATTAAATAAATATAAAATTTTAATCTGTTTACGTATTTTTTCATGTATGCTTTGATCAATGAAGTTATATTTATTAAAATTTGCCCATTTCCTAAAAACGTAATGTGATAATTGTTGAATAGAAACATCCGGTAGGTACATAATTACACATACACAACATGTTGCGTAATTATTTATCACAAAAAAGCCTTAAATAAATTAAAATTTTCAAAAATATTTTTTATACATAAAAATCAAATAACTTAAATAAAGATAATTCAATCCAATAAACATAATTATATGATATGTAACATTAAGAAAGTAGGATATAATTCTTTACAAACTGAATCCTGCCTTGCGCTACTGTGGCTCAGTCTGGTTAAATGTAAAATAGAAAATAGAAAACCTTTATTACTATTAAGTTTAATTTCACAGTGCTTGTTAAATAATGGAATATAAAAAATCTTTTCAACAACGATGCTATCGAAAACATTGAAAATGACGGACGCTGTCCAAAAATACAGTGTCCGCCATGAGTATTATTAAGTATTGCGTATGCTTCTATTACGTCCAATAGATGTCGCTGCCATGCTAAAAAACTGTTCTTCCAGCAAAACTTGTTTTTATCTCATACCAAATAAAAACACATACCAGGTGAAAACTCGCGTATTTTTACCATTAAATTAATGGAAAATGAAAAAGTGTATACGTATATAACTGAATAATTCAGTCGCAAGACCGAACAATGTTCTTTCATAATCTTTCTTATGCGTGAAAGGGTTAAGTGTCGCGTTTGAATTTAGGCGAATATTAAAAAAAGTAAGTAAATAGATGACAGGTGTTGTGTAACATTATGACTTTTGCGATAAAATTCTCGTAATATGATAACAAATTTATTCATAAAACACAAGGTGTTTTAGTTCCCTTTGTTGACTTTTTCATATATGTTTATAGCTATTTTGTTAGGTAGTTAAAGTCAACGACCTCTTAAAGATTATTTAATTTGAAACAAACAAGATTGACATTATATTGTTACTTGCATAAAAAAAGAGTCGTCTAAAAACATCAATCATATACATACTTAAAGAAAACTAGCACTTAATACTCGAAACAACCATATCCCAAAGGTTTCGAAATTATTTTTTATCCCCAAATACTACACTTAACTGTAGGTACCAAAAATATTACGCATAAAAAGACTTAAAAAAATTCAACAGCCTCCCTTAAGAATTAAAAAATATAAAAGACAATCATTTAAAAAAAGAAACAAGACAATATTATAAACATAAGTACACAGAAACAAGAAACAAGAAACTTAACGAATATTATAAACATAAGTACACAGACTACGTATATAATACGAAAACAAAAAAGATGACTCCCTCTCCAAGCAAAAAAGATCATCTCTTTTTCATGAAGGTACTGCATAAAAATAAATGTATATCCTAGTTATGTTATTATAATAAATATATGTATATTCTACATATGTAGCTAATAAAAACAAAAAGTAATCAAAAATGTAAAAATGTTTTTAGGCATATTTCAGTATGAAATAATTTGGACTTCGTATATGTCCAAATAAATTGCTGAATAAAAGCTTTTTCAATACTACATATATATTCTAGCATAAAATGGCATGGTGGTAGTAATAGTAGCAGTAGCAATAAAATAATTACTAAAAGGCACTTTTTATTCTCGTCTGAAAATGTCACGCAATAAAGAAATGATGACAACGGTATTACATTAAATAATCTACATTCTATGAGTTTTAATGTCTAATAGCAAAGTGCTTTCTGAAAATTCATAAATAAGAAGATGCAAAACAAATAAATTAAATTTATTGACTGAGGAGAATATTTTCATTTTATCTGTCTTGCAAAAAATATTTAAAGTTAGTACGACCGCGGTACATGTTTTAGCATTGATATACATTATGTCGTAAAAATACAATTATTTGTCTGCAAGTCTCGCACATCACTCAAGCAAAATTAAAGAATCCGATTTTATGTTTTTGATTCATCTGCGTATAAGAATCATACGATGCTACAACTTTTAAGTGCTTCTCTTTTGCGTCGAAAGATGGACTTCAATTGAAGCTACCACAAAGAAAATTGAAGTATGTGAAGTGTGGTGCTACATAAGGTATCTTAAAATATTATGGGTTGAGAGAATTCAAAATAATGATGACTTGAGAAATGATAAGAAAAGATTAAATAAACTGAAAGAAAAGAAAACCATAGTTCTTAACCCTTTTAAGGAGGGGGGAAAATACAAAAAAAAATTAAAAGTATTTTTTTACAAATCAATGTTGACTACAAAAGCAGCATAGGAAAAAATGTCTATCCCGACTTAAAAACTCGAAAGTTTGGTTCCACTGCATAAGTGCTATTGAGGACAAAGTAAAAATGTCATGATTACCTTTGCATGGAGAGACACAATTCGAAAAAATGGTATGAGTAATTTTTTTTTATTTCTAAATAATCATTCTCGGATATTACAAAAAAATAACAGATCCTTTTTTTTATTTTAAGTTTGACTTGGTAAATACCTCTATTTCTTTCAATCTTTGGTGACATGTCATTCGTTGCATTCCACATTATTTTCATACATCGTATACAGTGTTTGATGCAGAATGAATCGATGTACGTGTCACAATAGATTATTTAGAAATACTGGTGTTTACCTAGTAAAACTTTATAAAAAAATGAAAAGATATACTATCACATAATGACTGATAAATAAATTACTGAAATGATTAATGATATTTTTTAATTTTAACTTAGATCAAAGCTGTGAATAAAATGCTAAATATTTAAAGTATGTATAGGTTTTCAGATGTTCAAATCCTGATATTAAGCAGTAATTATTTTCATACTTTAATACTTTTCTCTCCTTGGTTAAAAACCAATTAAAAAGATTAAACACAATCACTACTCAAAAAAATCATTATTTATTTAAACATCATAAATGTTAAATACAATCATGCCCCCACAAAATAGTTAGATACTACTATAAAATCATTTCCATCATGGGTAAGTTTTAAAAATTTATTTTTACTCTCACCATATTCTTTGAAAAAAAGTAAACTATTTATCTTTGCTCTAAATCATTTCATACAAATTTTATATCTTGCTTAATATCATATATTTTCTTGGTACAATCAAGTACTTAATATTTATTGTTTAAAATAAAACTAGTAGTCAGAAAATTGTACCTTAGAAATTATGATAATTCTGGGTAATTAATAGTGTAGGCACTTATATTCTGAGAAACATGTTGCTTCTATGGTTACAACGTTTCTATTTTTCCTAGAATGTTTGCACGTTTATCATGGCAAACATATAGAATGAGGAAATAATATTGTTTATCTAAAAACTGGATCTTAAATTACTCGTAAATGTAGATTCAAACAATCCATTATCAATGATGAAAAAAATAAAAACACTCGATACTTTTTGTTTTATAAGTAGGTATATGGCTTTTGTCCATTTTTATTTGCAAAAACTCAAATTCACATTTCTTCTTCTTCTTTCCATGTTCGCTCCCTAGGTGGAGCATATGGCCAACACTAGACGTCTCCAAGTCACTCTGTCACGCGCCATCTCTTTGGCTTCCTCCCAGGTCAGTCGGGCGTCTCGAAGTTCCGCTGAGTATAGTCGGTGAATGGTCGTCAGCGGCCTTCCGAGGCACCGGAATCCTCGGGGTTGGAAGAAGAGACATGAGGGGTTGATGCACTTAGGTGGCATTCTAATTCATATTTAGGATACATTTTTGAAGTTAAACTTCTTAGGGTGGTGATTTGAATGAGGGTGAGAGTGAAATTTCAAAGACGCGTCACAATTTATAAACACATTTCGTTACATGAGGAAGAAGAAAGATACGAGAAGTATAAGAAGGAGAAAAAGAGCTATACATTTGGACCCCACGCGAGTGCCGTAAAAGAGAGCGACATGGTATACACACACATATATATATATATATATATATATATATATATATATATATATATATATATATATATATATATATATATATATATATATATATATATATATATATATATATATATATATATATATATATATATATATATATATATATATATATATATATATATATATATATATATATATATATATATATATATATATATATATATATATATATATATATATATATATATATATATATATATATATATATATATATATATATATATATATATATATATGTGACACGTGTTTCGATGCATTATATTTTTTTAAATGCTGCATACATCGAAACACGTGTCACAGCAGAATTAAAGAAATAGTGGTATTTACCAAGTAAAACTTAAAATACAAATCTTAAGATATTACCGCAAAGCGATTGCCGATTCAATTGATGAAAAATATTTCTGACTTTCGTTTATCTTGAAAAAAAATACGTTCACTTATAATTTTAAGTACATCGATCCAGAGCCCAGATGGCAATGATCCAAGCAATATCTTTTTTATGGACTTTATAACGTGGATCATCAATGCTTAAAAATAATAATAAAAAGTTTTGAACCGATACGATACGCGCGTTTGAAAATCATAGCTGCTTCGCATATTACAGAAGTATATTTTAGTTCCGAGTGATTCATGAATTCATCAAAAAATATAATATATTTATACTATAACGTCTAGCCGGTGAGTAAATGTGTGTCACTGATTGGCGGATATTCGCTTGGAATCGAAAATAATTTCTATTTGAAATTCAAAAATATTTAAATCTACCATATTGCCGATTTGACAGTTCTAACTAAATATTCAAGGAGATAAAAAACACATTACTTTGTAAAAAGAGAAAGTAAACAATATTTAATATTTTTTGTAAATTTAAATTGTCCGCCTCCGTAGTGTAATGGTGAGCACGCTCGGCTACCGTTCCGGAGGTCCCGGCTTCGATTCCCAGGGGGGTCTAAAAGTGGTTTTTTCACTCCAATATATATTTCATATTACCCTGGACTGGTACCTGAAGTGGAAGGCTGATCACCTTTCCTTCATGTGTTAACGATCAAGATAAGACTGGGTTTATATGATACAGTGTCCTATGCACCATTGGGGTGCAGATAAGGGTTTGAATATGATTTGAATATTTTAATTGTAAAAAAATATGTTGACATCTTTTTTCATTAATACGTTCTCACACGTAAAAGAACGTGTCAATTAAAGAATATACATATATACAAGTTCCGAAATTTGAGTAATTTGATTGTCCATCGTGGGAAAAATGACAAATTCTACAAGTGTATAAAGTGATCACTTAAACCAGCCTATGACAGGTCATAAGCCCTGTAGAAACCCATACTTCCTTATTATTCTTCATCTCTATTGAGATGTCAATATAAATAACTCCTATGTGGACAAACTCAGATTTCTGAACAATGATTTAAACATACTTAAAATATTCTGAGTAAAAATAATATGTATCAGTGTTTTCTAATAAAATGTTTTTATAATATGTACTTTTTTTTTTTAAAGTGTTATGCAGGAAAATTCTAATAAAAAAACTTGTTTCCTTTTATTTATTTATTTTTAAATATTTTTCCTGTTATGTTATGTAGATACCTGATAAAGTATCTAATTGCACACGAGTTTACTTCAGGGCACATATTAATTATTAAAATATAAATTTAAACATTAAAATGCAACCATCAAACACAATATATCGACTGCGAAAAAATGCTTTATAGTATTTCAATAAACAATACATACGAAATACAGAGAAGAGTATTTTTTAAGTCAACTAATTTCACTTGATGTAAAAATTGAATATTCCTTCGATAAAGTTGCAAATGAAGTTGAACACTTTATGGATTGAGGTAGCAATATCCATATGTTTGATATTTTATTGACTTATTGCGCCTTGTTACATTGAACGTAGATACACTATACATTATACGTACGTATAATGTAACAAGATATATGTATTTTATAAAATTAAACACTCGTATAATACCAATTACGAATTTTATTTAATTATACACTAGTTTCGACAATAAATTTAATGCTGAAACAATAAATAATATAAAATATAATCGTATATGCATGTATGTACGTTTACATAACCAGGATTACTTTTTTCAAATCGAAAGAAAAAAGTCGTGTGCTGTTCACATCTATTAGGATTTCTCAGGGGTCTGAAATTAGCACCAGACTATGATTTGGCGGCAGTTTCAGCTTTGC
Source organism: Brachycentrus maculatus (assembly GCF_059751285.1). Classification (NCBI taxonomy): domain Eukaryota; kingdom Metazoa; phylum Arthropoda; class Insecta; order Trichoptera; family Brachycentridae; genus Brachycentrus; species Brachycentrus maculatus. The sequence continues at coordinate 210,945 of NW_028280786.1, forward strand.
GATCGCCATCTTTCAAATTTGATATGACAGAACGTTAGATTTTTTCCCGCCTCTTTTTATATAAAATTGATTTACAGCCGCAATCTCACGACAAAATCTTAAGAGGCGAGTCCATGTTGAGGGAGGTGGAAGAAAATTTAATATTTAGTCGGAATTAAATTCATTAAAACGGTTTTTAGAAAATATCCGTCAAGAAATTCCTAAAATTATTAAAGATTACATATTTTATGCTGATATTACTGGACTACGTTTCTCTTATTTTTTGTATGTTATTTATATTTGAGGCGCTAACTTTGTGATTTTCCATTTTATAGTTAAAATATAACTTTGTTTCAAAATCACTTAATTACAATGTCTACCGGTTTCGCAGCTAATCACGACTGAAAGAAGCGGTTAGCTTCGAAATTGGTAGACAATATTATTAAGTTATCATGAAATATTTATGGTGATTTTAAAACAAAGTTACATTTAAATTAAATTTTATTTTATTTTTTGATTTGCACCTAGCTCTCTTTACCGCAATGGATAGACAAAGTGTAAGAATTATAACTATATGAAAGCGAGGTGATCAATCAGTCATGCGTTCCTGGTAATTTAAAATAGATGTTAAATATGTATATTATATTTAAAATAGATGAAATAGGTGAAGAAGCTCAGAGCGAAGGAACTTCTATAAAAAACTAGAACTACTCTATAAAAGAAAGGAAATGGAGAAGATATAGAAGGTTGTAAAAGATAATATCAGTAATACAAGAGCACTCGTTGTCGTATGGTGCAAACTAATGTAAGATGTACACTGTTAATTTATATTAATATCCCTAGGAAATAATAGATTTCAAGCTAGCTACGTTTATTATATATTGGCTCAATTAGGATATATATCGTTGACTGTCTTACCAGCAAAGTATTTAAAAGCTAGTTTAAAAAACGTTGTTATAATGGTATAATTCTAAAAATATAAAATTTCTAAATACTAAGTAATGTGACGTAACATCTGTCGCTTATATTGGGATGAAGCGAACATATTTTAAGGTTTATAATTCTAACTCAGTACTTAATTTGGAATACATTTAATAAAACAATAAACTTTTAAAAGAAAAGCTCTATTATAAACGGCTCATTTGTATGATAAGGCAGTACTCCATTTCGACTATCCTCTTAAGAGTTTATTGGTAGATTTTGAAAGACCATGTTTATTGGTAGTTTACCTTTCCAGACGTGAACGATAAACCTTGTGTATGGTAACACATCTTATATCGCCACATTTTACGCAAATTTAAGTTCAAAATACTTTTCGTATTTTGAACAATTCAAGACTTAAGTGAAATGTATTTCTAGAATCTAGGCTTTCAAATTTGCATCGTATCCATCCGGTGCAGATTTAGGTCTCTCTGAACTATTAGGTTCGGATAAAGGTCACAACTATTTGTAGCTATCTGTTTTTAGTATTTTTTAAAGATAATTCATACCACCATTTTTTTAATAAAACCTAATGAAAGCAAAAATATTTTTTTAATACATTATCGTAGATTTTACCATAATAGTAAATATAACAAAGTAATGATGAACTGGTTATGAACCCAACTATAAACGATTATATCCAAAAAAAAATAAAAAAGTTGATAACATTTTTTTTCATTAATTGATTCGGCAGTCACTTTGTGGTAAAATCTATCCATTTTTAATTAATGTTCAACTTAGTAAATACCACTATTTCTTAAAATCTACTGTGACAATACGGTGTTTGAAAATGATGCGGAATGCATCGAAACACGTGTCACAGTAGATTTTAAGAAATTGTGGTATTTACTAAGTAAAACATTAATTTAAAAAAAAAATATGTGCAGGATAATATGATATTTAATATTTATATTTAATATAAATATATAGATATATATTTATATATATATGTATATATATATATATATATATATATATATATATATATATATATATATATATATATATATATATTTATATATATATATATATATATATATATATATATATATATATATATATATATATATATATATATATATATATATATATATATATATATATATATATATATATATATTTCATTACCTAATTCGACATTTACTTTGTGGTAATATGTATCAATTGTATTTTTTATTTCAAGTTTACCTTGTATACTATTATTCCGTAAAAACTATTGTGATTGTTTTGATGTATTCCGCATCATTATCAAATACCGTACAAGTATTTTACAGTGTTTGTGTTTACTTACGGTGTTTGAAAATGATACGGAATGCATCAAAATACGCGCCAAAATAGATTTAAAGAAAAAAGTGGTATTTATCAACTAAAAAAAGGAATAAAATGCATCAATAATGTATCAAAAATAACATCGAGTAATAAATTTATTTATCACGTAAAACAGTTGTTTGAGTAATGTTAAAAAAAAAATAGGGCGGTAATAGTCTACATTACCATGATATAGTTTTAGCAAAAAAACGTGACTTATATATCACTTTCCTCGGCGCATTTCCAAGAAATTGTGCAGCGAATATACGGAGATGACATAATACGTATTTTTTTGAGAAAGTAATTTAGTATTTACTTTGTTCAAATCACCATTTTGTTTGCGTTATGTGTAAGACGGGGGGCTTGACTCATTATTCAAAGTAACGTGTAGAGGAATGTATTATTATGTGTGATGCTTAACATTGTATAAAGGTGACCTGTGCGCAATTATACATGTCATAAGTCTGAGAAAATTCAGGTCAAAAAACTTCATATAGATCTGTGTTTTACATTTCGCGCTGCATATAAAATGCGCCTCCGTAGCGTAATGGTCAGCATGCTAGGCTACCATACTGGAGGTCCCGGGTTCGATTCCCAAGAGTGTCAAAATAAATATTTGTGATTTTTCAGTCTAATATTTATTCAATATGACCCTGGACTGGTACCTGAAGCGGAGGGCTGATCACATTTCCTTTGTGTATTTAACGAACAAGATAACACTGCTTCTATATGATGCAGTGCCCTATGCACCATTGGGTGCGATAAGGGTTAGAAGAAGAAGTAAAAGAATAAAATGTGCTAAAAAATATAATAATTTGCAAGATCTACGCAAAATGGTTTGAATACACACTGCCAGGTCAAATAAATTAGGTCGCACCTGTAAGAAATGTAATTTTTTAGAGGTTGATAACTCTAAAAATGAGAGATATTTGGAATTTCGTACAAAAATTACATTCAGTTTTATCTTTTGAGTATTTTTTTATGGTTCAGGGCTGTGATCATCCTGAACTTCATGATCTCACCGGATCTTTTTCTCTCGTCTCTGTCTGTTCAAGCCCACAAGATGGAGTTGAAACTGTTGTCTCTAGAATGTGGTCACTCCACCTCATCATTATTTGTTTTTCAAGCTAGTTATTCCTCTTTCGACTGTGTCGAAGAATTGTAGGGAAAAGTCTCTTTTGAGCGATGTTTGGTCCTATATATATCTCAGCATCCTACTCAAACATCAAATCGCGAATGCATTATCTAGCTGCCTTCTTACCTTTCATCATTCAAGTCTTTTTTATATGCAAAAGTCTTATTTTTGGACTAACCTTATAATTATTTTTTAAATTTATTTTTAAATTAGGGTACCGTTAAACTTTTCTTATAATATGATTTTTATTTTGTGTATTTATTTTTAAATTAAACACAGATTTTTTGAGTCTACTTAGTTGTATTTTATAAACAAAAAACACATAAAAATTAATATTGTGACAATTGTGTTAAAACTGTCACTTAGAATTGTAAAGCGACATAAGGACTGTCAGTCCATTTGATCTTCACATTCGTTCGAAAACGCCATAACTAGGTGAAACAATTGCCACAACATGAATTTTTTATGTGTTTTTGTTAATAAAATACAACTTAGTAGACTCAATCTGTATTTAAATTCATTTATCAAAATTAAAATGGAGTGCTATAAACTAAACGTTAAATCAATATATAATATGATTTTTATGATAGTTTTTAAGCATTTTTTATTCTTTGATTACATTTTAGATAGCTTATTTTGTTTGAACCGTCTTCTAAGCTACATTTAATAAATATTAGATAAATAGTATAGAGGCATTTAACCACGGTTAGTAGTCGAGCAAAACCGGCTCCATTTAGTGCAAAATTGTCAATGTGCGTAGAATGTAGGACATATAGTTATGGAATCTGTTTAACACTAATTTTGCATGATGTCATCGTTTATTTAAGCGAGATTATTTTCATAATTTCCGAGGCGCCACCGCCACCGCCGGAAAGTTATTTAGAATATATTTAATATCTACCGTTGGCAGACGTTGATAGTAACAAACCATAAAATAATCATAAATTCGACTCGCATATCGAAGTGGATTATTCCATCTCACTTTGACTTTATCTCAGTGAAAAGTCTTGAAGAGTTATATAATTTTAGACTGCAAATAACATCGGAAAAGCGCTTGTACGCTTTGTATTTAAGGGGTCGCGTATGAATACAAATTGAATAATAAATGTACTATTCCAAAATCACGTCATCAAAAAATAAAAATCAGTAACAAAATGTAAGATGGGAAAATACAGTTTCAACCGATTACATTAAATTTAGTTGTTAATATTCATGAATCCGGGTGATGTTAATTTTGTGCCATTAAACTCCGTGTCGACGAACTGCAAAAGTGACGCCCATGCAGTTAAAGCGAATGTCACATTCCTAGGGAGGCATATCCGCGCAGAAGTAAGAGTGAGGGTAAGTCGCGACCGTGGCAAAGAACGCTCTCCTAACATTCCAATTTACTCTTGTCATCGTGCGCTCCTAGTATCAGCAGAATGATTTTTTGACGCCACAGAGTGGATATATATATATATATATATATATATATATATATATATATATATATATATATATATATATATATATATATATATATATATATATATATATATATATATATATATATATATATATATATATATATATATATATATATATATATATATATATATATATATATATATATATATATATATATATATTTATATGTTAACATATTTATATATATATATGTATGTTTATATATATATATATATATATATATATATATATATATATATATATATATATATATATATATATATATATATATATATATACTACTAACTAAAACCCTTATCCGCACCCCAATGGTGCATAGGGCACTGTGTCATATAAACGCAGTGTTATCTTGATCGTTTACACATGAAGGAAGGGTGATCAGCCCTCCACTTCAGGTACCAGTCCATGGTAATATTGAATAAATATTACAGTGAAAAAATCACTTATATTTATTTTACCCCCCTTGGGAATCGAACCCGGGACCTCCAGAACGGTAGCCGAGCGTGCTGACCATTACACTACGGAGGCGGACACTACGGATGAGACTCTTATATATATATATATATATATATATATATATATATATATATATATATATATATATATATATATATATGTGTGTGTGTGTGTGTGTGTGTGTGTGTCTGTTATTTTTCTCCTTCAGATTTCCTAAGATCCTGATGATGGGAAATGTAAGATGGGAAAATACAGTTTCAACCGATTACATTAAATTTAGTTGTTAATATTCATGAATCCGGGTGATGTTAATTTTGTGCCATTAAACTCCGTGTCGACGAACTGCAAAAGTGACGCCCATGCAGTTAAAGCGAATGTCACATTCCTAGGGAGGCATATCCGCGCAGAAGTAAGAGTGAGGGTAAGTCGCGACCGTGGCAAAGAACGCTCTCCTAACATTCCAATTTACTCTTGTCATCGTGCGCTCCTAGTATCAGCAGAATGATTTTTTGACGCCACAGAGTGGATATATATATATATATATATATATATATATATATATATATATATATATATATATATATATATATATATATATATATATATTTATATGTTAACATATTTATATATATATATATATATGTATGTTTATATATATATATATATATATATATATATATATATATATATATATATATATATATATATATACTACTAACTAAAACCCTTATCCGCACCCCAATGGTGCATAGGGCACTGTGTCATATAAACGCAGTGTTATCTTGATCGTTTACACATGAAGGAAGGGTGATCAGCCCTCCACTTCAGGTACCAGTCCATGGTAATATTGAATAAATATTACAGTGAAAAAATCACTTATATTTATTTTACCCCCCTTGGGAATCGAACCCGGGACCTCCAGAACGGTAGCCGAGCGTGCTGACCATTACACTACGGAGGCGGACACTACGGATGAGACTCTTATATATATATATATAACGTGGTAATATTTTCCTTTTGAAAATTAAGTGTAAATAATATGTAAAGTGGGTGTATAATAATAAAATAAACAATGTGTTGCTTTGTAATTAAAGTTTATTCTTAATTTATCTTTATAATAATTTTTATATCTATCTATCTATCTATCTATCTGATTCTGACAGTTAATAATATTATCGGAAGTCTTTTGTTTTATTCTGTGCGACGCATGCGGCATCTGGTGGTAGAACTGTTTTATGTAGGTACTTTTTGTAAGTACTTAATAAAATGTATAGGTAGGTACCTAGTTATTTTATTACATCTCCCCCCTTGGGGATGAAAATTCATAGTAAAATTTTCACTCGTCCTCCGGATCATCTTCTTGTAGTGAAGGGACTGGTATAAGTTTAGTGATATGATAAAGTTTTTTTTTTTTTTTTTTCCTCCTATCTTTTTTCCTTCTTTTTTTTCTTTCTTTTTTTCTTTCTTGTTTTTTTTTTCTTTCTTTCTTTTTTTTTTCTTTTTTTTTCCGTTCTTTTTTTTCTTTCTTTTTTTTTGTATTTTTTTTTTCTTCTTGACCCTTTTAAAGTAGACACAGTTTTTCTCAATCCATTTGTTTTTTTCTTTTGAATTCCTTCATTTTTATTCAGATCTCTTAAAGTATCTTCTAATATAACCAAATGTACAACTTTTAATTGTTCATCTGCATATTTATTCGATTCTAAAACTGGGTTCCGGCTTAGACAATCTACTTCTAAATTTTTCTTTCCTGGAGTATATTTTATTTCATCTTTCGTAGAAGTTTTTTCTACTTTATTTTTATTTTCATTTTTCAAGCACTGTTTCTGTGTTATTTGTATGTCTTCATTTTTATTCTGATCTTTTAAAATATCTTCTAATTTAACCAAATTTACAACTTTTAATTGTTCATCTGCATTTTCATTCGATTTTAATACTGGATTCCTGCTTAGACAATCTACTTCTAAATTCTTCTTTCCTGGAGTATATTTTATTTTATCTTTCGTAGAAGTTTTTTCTACTTTATTTTTATTTTCATTTTTCAAGCACTGTTTCTTTGTTATTTGTGTGTCTTCATTTTTATTCTGATCTTTTAAAATATCTTCTAATTTAACCAAATTTACAACTTTTAATTGTTCATTTGCATTTTCCTTCGATTCTAATACTGGATTCCTGCTCATACAATCTGCTTCGAAATTCTTCTTTTCTGGAGTATATTTTATTTTATATTTTGTAGACATTTTTTCCACATTATTTTTATTTTCATTCTTCAAGCACTGTTTCTGTGTAATTTGTAAATCTTCATTTTTATTATTAATCTTATCATCCTCCTTTGTTTTAAACCAGCACTTTGCTTCGGGGTGATATCGAGTTCCCTTATTTAAATTTTCACAAATCTTACATGGACTTTTATCTTTAATTTTATCACTAGTTCTAAGATTTCCACGTCTTCTTTGATTATCTTCTAATCGTTTTCTTTGATCATCTTCTAATTTTTCTCTCTCACTCCGAACATATTGTAGTAATTGTTTTAATACATCTAATGTTTCATAATCCATTTCCATATTAACAAAATTGTCGTTTTATAACGTGGTAATATTTTCCTTTTGAAAATTAAGTGTAAATAATATGTAAAGTGGGTGTATAATAATAAAATAAACAATGTGTTGCTTTGTAATTAAAGTTTATTCTTAATTTATCTTTATAATAATTTTTATATCTATCTATCTATCTATCTATCTGATTCTGACAGTTAATAATATTATCGGAAGTCTTTTGTTTTATTCTGTGCGACGCATGCGGCATCTGGTGGTAGAACTGTTTTATGTAGGTACTTTTTGTAAGTACTTAATAAAATGTATAGGTAGGTACCTAGTTATTTTATTACATATATATATATATATATATATATATATATATATACATATATATATATATATATGTGTGTGTGTGTGTGTGTGTGTGTCTGTTATTTTTCTCTTTCATATTTCCTAAGATCCTGATGAAAGTAATGATGTTATTAGCACCGAATCTCCAAAGTATTTGTCAACAATATTTTCCTACTAAGAGGTCCTAGTAGAAAAACTCAAATACTACTGAGAATATCCGTAAATTTTCATTTTATTTGATCATCATTACTTTCTGTTTAGTTATTATGCTAATTCCAGAGCATTCGCTAATAAATAACAACATGCAATTAACCGGTTTTAATGTATGAAATTATTACAATAATTAAATTTATTTACGATGCATTTACTACAACGCAATATCAATTAGCAATTGATATTTCAAGAGTTTATTCATGTCTTCGTTCACATAATAATTACAAAAATGGAGAATCAGAGAAAAAATCCAGATTTTTATACAAACATTAAAAAGCTAGCAGATGAACGAAAAAATTCCAGTTTTGATTTAAAGAATCACACATATATTTGATGAATTTAAAACACACATTCTTAAATTATAATTTATGTTTCAAACGTTGAATTCAAAATAATGCATGCAGTATATCTAATAATGTTAAATATTATGGCATGCATCACACAGCTAACATGTATATACATACTTAAGTTTTTGTAAGAGCATTCTACATTCCACAACATATTTACCATAAATATGTATTAAATCATTACCATACCAATAATAAATTTAGTTTCATTAAACATTATCCACGATGTGATTTTTATTCAATAGTTGTTTTTTTAAAGGTAAAAAATATAAAATATGTTCCTTACATTTTTGATGGTGTCAAAATATTGTCCGGTTATTTTTATTTTTAAACTTGCTCTTATCATCCGAGTTATTATTATCAAATATTAAATAATGTATAACATTTTGAGTGTGTTCAAATACTTGTTCACAAAATCTGGATTATCTCCAATTACAGGAGTTATTTTCATATTATTTTTTGACATCTCATCAAAGATGAAGAAGAATATGGAAGTCTGGGCATTTACGGGGCTGACAACCGTCATAGGCTGGTTTAAGTGATCACTTTACACACGTGTAACATTCACCAATTCTACCCATTATTGACAACCACACTACTCAAATTCTTAAATTCTCAAATTCAGCCCCGTAAATGCCCAGACTTCCATAGTCTTCTTCATCTTCGATGAGATGTCAAAAAATAATATTAAATAATGTATTTATTATCATGGGATGTATATAAATTCGCAGATTCTGAATAAGTTGTTAAAAATTCCAATACTACAAATAACTTGAATTCTCTTTATATGTATTTTATTAGTATTTTATAAATAAGTTATATACTTTTCTTGAATGTTTTGTTTTTTGTTTTAGCCACTTTTTATTGGTACATATTTTCCAACCGATTTCGACAAGAACCTTGTCATCCTCTGGGTTTATGTACTAATTCTAAAACATTGAAATACTAACAGTTGGGCTATAGTTAATTACCATTCCCTTACGATACCAAAAGCTTCCACGCACTCCGTACACCATATGAAAAACGGGAAAAACTCCTAAATGTTGCTTTTATTAAGCATTTAAGTTTTAAACTATTTGTGGATTCTTATACGTGATTCTCATTTTTAATTATGATACATATGCGGGTTATTTTTGTATATTTGTATCAGTATTTTCAAATATATGTAAAATATATGACCAAACAATAAAATGACTGCATTCAACGGTTGATACAATGGGAAATTGTAATTAATTTTATCATTTATTTATTTCGAAGAAAAATGTAATTTTTCAATACAACAACGGGGTTTTGAGCAAATAAATTAATTACGTTTAAGGTTAATAATAATAATAATAAAACCCTTATCCGCACCCCAATGGTGCATAGGGCACTGCGTCATATAAACGCAGTGTTATCTTGATCGTTTACACATGAAGGAAAGGTGATCAGCCCTCCGCTTCAGGTATCAGTCCAGGGTAATATTGAATAAATATGACAGTGAAAAAATCACTTATATTTATTTACTCCTCTTGGGAATTGAACCCGGGACCTCCAGAACGGTAGCCATAACACTACGGAGGCGGACAAAAGTAACGGCGGGTAACGTTTAATGTTACCCGGATTTAAATTCATTGTAAAGTATGAATTATTTATGCAAAAAAAATCCTTATTATGTAGATAAAATATACAACAACGAAAACAATAAAAAATATAAATAAACATACATTTAAACATCAAACCAAAAATGAAAGGAGTACATTATTTTATATCTGAATGGCTAACACTAGTGACTGTGTGACTAAACTGAGCACAATGATAATAAAACTGTTTCCCAGCACTTTAATTCGACTAAACTGCTTGTACCGCCACATCCCGTTTAAGTCGGATTATTATGAAACAGTGCATTAGATTGCATGATACTGTCATAGCTACAAGTCTCGCATTTGGATCATGTGTTATGCTACGCACCCAACTAAATATTTAGCATTTAATGTTTTGTTTATTTAATAAAACATTTTTCATCACGTAAAAATAATATTATTTTACACATTTTATACGATAAACCCTTCATATAATTTTTTTAATATTATTTTAATATTAAATTTTATTTTACTTATAATTTACGTTTGAAGCTATAACTTGATTTTCCATTTTAAAATTAAAATATAACTTACAACATTTTGAGTGTGTCCAAATACTTGTTCGCAAAATCTGGATTATCTCCAATTACAGGAGTTATTTTCATATTATTTTTTGACATCTCTTCAAAGATGAAGAAGAATATGGAAGTCTGGGCATTTATGGTCGTCAACCCCGTAAATGCCCAGACTTCCATATTCTTCTTCATCTTTGATGAGATATCAAAAAATAATATAAATGATAACTGTTTCATGGAGTACTAAGATAAAGTGGAAAAAATTCTCAGCTTAGCATATGGAGGTTTCTATCTACGAATATCCATATAATATCTATCTGTTTATATTCCTTAAGTAACTGATAAATCAAACTACAAATTAGCTGATTTCCTATCGCGGTCACCCTGAGTATTAGAATATGGTGATAGATTATACACACTAGTTAGCATTAACTTATATACTACGCTGACAGTGATAAGGACTTTGAGAGCATGATTAATAATTTTTAACTTTGATGAATACAAATAAAAATGTATGTTGCGAAGAAAAGAGGGATACATGAGATATTTTCATATGAACTTTCGTCAACCTGTAAAAAAATTAACAGATTTGTAGAATACGGCCATAAGTAGTGTATTTCAAGTTGGTTCATCATCTCTTACGGAAATCCAGACCTCGATGAATGAACTTCTTGCATCTCTCAAGCGGCTATAAATCTAAGGACTTAATTCAGCCGACAAAAGCGTTCTGTATTTAACAACTGATGCAGAAAAGCGGTACAGAGGATTGGAGATTATCGCGCTAAGTATGAGTACGTACTACCAACTTACATCCGTTTATATCATCCAATATGGTAATATTAAGATTCAAACTAAATGTATTCATCTGGCATCAAACGTGGTGTCAGAAAAACATCAGAGAAAGAAATTTAATAAAACAAATTTTCAATCAAATCGAGCAAGTAAATGACAATGAAAACTGCGTTCATTTAACAATCAATCAATTTAATTGCGCCTTGTATTTTTGTATGACGCTATCTTAAAAATTATTTACCAAAACAAATTTAAAAGAAAAGGAATTACTTAAGAATATAGCGTGGAATGGAAAGCGTCCTTTCCTAAGAAGAACGAAGTGGCAGACGAAGTTTTCATTAGATGCTTAAATGCATTTGGGGTAGTGAAAAATATTATAAAGTACAGTGCTAGCTCGATGAACCGAGTAATTTGGGCATAAGTAGGCTGCAATAAGGTGCTCTAGAATCAAGACAAATCATTCCAGATTAAAAAATTCCACCTTTTTGAAGCCGTAAAAGCTTTCAACAAGAAGTCGTCCAGAATACTGAGGAATCTATGGTTTTGAGAATAACGTATGATTTAGCCCTTGAACAACAGTTAGGTTCGTTTGGTTCAAAAGAAAATTTATTATTTTTTCAAGCTTAATACTTAATAAATAAACTTTATAAAATTAATTAACTTTGTTTTCACCACATTTTTTTATTGATACAATTTAAACTACCGGTTTCGACAAGAACCTTGTCATCATCAGAGTTTATTTTTATTAAAAAACATTGAAAAAATTAAAATACTCTTACTAAAAACTTCCACACGCTCCGTAAAAATCCTAAATGTAACATTTCCTAACATTTAGGATTTTTACGGAGTGTGTGGAAGTTTTTGGTGATAGTATTTTACTATTTTCAATGTTTTTTAATTAAATTAAACCCTGATGATGACAAGGTTCTTGTCGAAACCGGAAGGTTAAATTGTATTAATTAAAAAAAGCGTCGAAAACAAAGTTGATTAATTTTATAAAGATTATAAAATGTGTAAAACTTAATAAATATTTCACAAATCCCTTAACTGATAGCGTAACAATCAGCCATACTTCACGAATGTATAAAAAAACCTTACCGGGATGTGGAAGGATCTAAGACCATTGCATATATTCATGTTTAAAAAATTAATGCAATATGGATGTTTAAAAATGAATGGTCAGAATAGTAAACGAAACACAAGCGTTTAAAGCCATGGCTTTAGCCAGGTCGTAAGCCCTAGTTTTTCAGAATACATCTTCTTTCACAAAAAGGGAAAAATGATTAACAACAAGATGAAACACCTTTAAAATTGAAATAAAAATGTTAAATTTTAAATAAAATCATTCAGTACCTAAATAGTACCTAAATGCTGAATTAAGAGCATTTTCATATAGCGGAATTTTCTTTCATTATTTTTTTTTAAACTCTCAGTAATCCGAATGATTCCCTAATCCGAACGACCCATTGCACTATTTACGGATTCGCGATTAGTGAGCTAGCAATGCAAATAGAGATTGGAGGTGAATGCGCCGATTGAGGTAAATCCATTTTAGTTGAGTGCGAGAAGGTGATATTGTCGCTTTGTTCGTTGTTAAAAAACGTAACAATCTCCAAAACAGACAGAATAATGATCTGTAACGTTAAATGTCCCGTGACGACCGTCGAAGGTTGCGAAGCGCAAGGTAAGTGCTTGAATAACAATGAGTACCCTCTTATTCATTGATTCAGTATTAACTTAGTGGAATAATTATTAATACGTAATAAAATTTTGATTCATTAATACGTTTCACATTTTGGAATTATCTTTACTACCCTGTTTCCCAAATGTACGCCTAAATATAATTAATTTTGAATGAATTTTCATATTATTTTTGACATCTCATCTAAGATGAAGAAGAATATGGAAGTCTAGGCATTTACGGGGCTGACGACCGTCACAGGCTGGTTTAAGTGATCACTTTACACACGTGTAACATTCACCAATTCTACCCATTATTGACAACCACACTACTCAAATTCTTGGAAGTTCTGTATATATGAACCAATTTAGAAACCTTGTTCTTGAATCACTAGAATTTCACTAGAGACATCTATTAATGAGATGTAAAGAAGCTTTTTATCAAGCAGAAACTCTTATATTAGTATGTGAGGTCCGAATTTTGGATTATAACCACACACATGAGAAACGCCAGAAAATACCATTTTCATTTTTATTATTTAAGCTTATAATTTGACCAGACCATTTATTTACAACATTTTGAGTGTGTCCAAATACTTGTTCACAAAATCTGGATTATCTCCAATTACAGGAGTTATTTTCATATTATTTTTTGACATCTCATCAGAAATGAAGAAGAATATGGAAGTCTGGGCATTTACGGGGCTGACGACCGTCATAGGCTGGTTTAAGTGATCACTTTACACACGTGTAACATTCACCAATTCTACCCATTATTGACAACCACACTACTCAAATTCTTGGAAGTTCTGTATATATGAACCAATTTAGAAACCTTGTAGTGGAATAACAAGTTGATCTTTTTTAATAATAAAAACTTTTATAACACCACTAGTTGAGTTTTATTTCATTACACTCGACTAGTTTTCAAAACTAGAGATTTTTTCAACGACAGGTGAAAACAAAAACTAACGAGCAAAAAAAATATTCAGGTATGTATAGAGATTGGTATGGTAATAAAAAAAAGGGATAAGGGGCGGGAGTTTTTTAATTGTGACATAGATAATAATGGAGACGTATTTTGAAAATTTTATTATTCATAAATGTTTTATGAGAATTTAAATTTTTATTTATTTTAAAATTCTTCATGACTTGATATTTGACCTTAAATTATTGCACCCAGTCGCATACAAATAAGAAAATTTATAATTACATAAAAAATAATATTCTGATAAAAAATATGCTTCTCCAAAATACGTCACCGTTATTATCCCCCTTCTATTATTTCCCCACCTACCTCCATATACACCTGAATATTTTTTTTGCTCGTTAGTTTTTGTAATAACCTGTCAATGATAACATCTGTAGTTTTCGAAACTAGTCGTGTGTAATAAAATAAAACTCAATAAGTAATATTAAATTTGTCCACCTACGTGGTGTAATAGTCAGCGTGTTTAGCTACCGTGCTGGAGGTACCGGGTTCGATTCCCAGGTGGGGTGAAAATAAATATTAGTGATTTTACACTGTAATATTTATTTAACATCACCCTGGACTGGTTCCTGATGCGCAAGAACGATCACCTTGCCTTCGTGTAAGTAATGATCAAGATAACACTGTGTCGATTCGATGCAGTGCCCTATGCACCATTGGGTGCGGATAAGGGTTATAAGTAAGTAAAGTAATATTAAGCAAGTGTTTACTTTTTTTTTTTAAATAATCCCTCTTATTCAACATCTCCAAGGTTGGATCCCGGCTCCGGAGCCGAGAACGACCTTTGCAGATGTCAGCCTATTGGCAGGCATTGTTACGCGCGCACAATGACTTACGTGGGACTCGAAGCCGTGCTTAAATACTCGTCATATTTGCATAACAATGGCCCTCCACGGCACACGCCTCTGGGATTGGCCGGTCGGGGCGTTCGGAATTCTGAATCGACGCCGTAACTTCGAATGTGGTTTATGTGTTTTCTAAAATGCTAGCTAACCGTCACTCCGCTTCCTCGCGGGGTAGGCAGAGAGGATAGACCGCCACTCCAATCTGCATTTGTGAATAATCTTCGCCTCTTCCAGGTTCATACATCTCCTCATACATAACCGCCATTTTTTTAGATTTCTTTAATCAATTTATTTATTTCATAGATATATACATTTTTTTACTGTATGTATTACGGCTCTTTAGGCATGACTTGTGTTGAGCTGAAATACTTACATGTTAACACAATTTTCATTTTTTTTTAAATTATTAGATTATATACGTTACATACAATAGATACAGTAACAATTTACAGTATAAAGGTTTTACAATAAAATAATTACACCTGGACTTTAATTAATTCACTGAGTACCTTGTCCCTTCCGACAATTAATTCGATTATTCCAGTTACATCAATTGTTTTTTTTTACAAACATTATTATCTTCATATCAATTTACTAACTAACCACCACACCGCCTCTTAGCAGGGGTAAGCAGAGAATATGACACCGTACCAAAATGCCTTTATAAACAATATTCGCTCTTCCACAATTGTGCATCTCGTCATACATACCCGCCATTTATCCCAATTATCAATTATTACTTTTTTTGAACATTCAAATTTTTAAACTTATTTACTAACTAACCACCATACCGCTTTACAGCAGGGGTAAGCAGGGAAAATGATGCCATACAAATCAATCTTTGCTAACAATCTTCGCCTCTTCCTAAGTTCATGCATCTCCTCATGCGTACCCGCCAATTATTCCAATTATCAATTATTTCCTTGTTCAACGTTAAATTTGTCATGCTAATGAACTAACTAAGCACCACGCATATACCTGGCAGGGGTAGGCAGAGTGAATAGAACTCCACATTAATCTGTTTTTGCAAACAATCTTCGCCTCTTCCACACTTATGAATGTCCTCACACGTACCCGCCGATTATACAGACTCCTGACCTGACCACATTCGACTTTTCGAAGTATTATCAAATACTTTTCGAAGTATTTGATAATGCCCAGTTTTCCTCGGTATTTTTTTGCTTCTTTTACCAACTACATTTGCCTCACATACAAAATATATATAAAGTTTTCACCCAAGTACTTGGTTGTACATTAAATAACGCGAATCAATGACGTGTAAATATCCCAATAAAGAATAAACAATAAATATGGGAGTCGAACACTGCAATATATCGTTCTGAGCATTTTTAATTTGTTGCCGAAGGATATTAGAGGTCAAAATAAAATATAGAACAAAGGCAAAATGAAGGAATGGGTAAATGATCAACAGTTAATTGTATGAAAATTGTAAAATGTATATATTTTTAATTTTTCTCTCTTTTTTGTGTGTTTATTAGGTTAAAATGATTAAAAACAATATAAAATGAATTTAAAAAGAACTCCACCGAAAAGACACACAAGGTGCCTTGGTGGGTCTTTGCAAAAAAAACGTGTTTAAAATTGTGATTTAAATAAATGTATACAATTTATGTTGATAAAAAAATAAAATGTAAAATACTGACATTTACCGATATTTTGTAAAAAAAAATTATTTGGAAAAAAGTTTAATTATGATAATAAAACGTTCAACAATTAGTTCCACTCAGACATTCGTCCCACTAAAGTGCTGTATTTCAAGTTCAAGACCTGTTGTAATAATAATAAGTAACAGCGGCGCCCACGCGATCCGACGCTACCGACGCGCGACGCACGACGTCTGAACCTAAAAACCGAGGGTGTCGATAATAATCGGTCACATGGAGGCTTCTAAGACAGTGTTCCGCAAACTTTTTTCTATTCAAGGTACATTTACCAAATTAAGATATTTTAGAGATGCAGATTTACCATATTATGGTAACATATTATGTTTAATGCGAGCCTACTTAACTGAGCGCAGGCAATCAAAATTTGAAGCAAATGTCGCTCACTCCTTTCAAGAACGTCATAAATCAAAAATTGTCAATTTTCAGTTGTGCGTGTTTTTGTAATGCCCAGAAAATGTACTATATCCCAGCAAAAGCAGCATATTTTTAACTTAATATTTACCCACCACTGGGCAAAAAGTGTTGTTTTTGCATTTTGAAGAAAATGTACTTTTTAATTAATTTTTCAATATACTTAATATTTTTAAAAGGGAGAAAAAACCTCCAGGTTTTACCTAAAAAGTTCTATTGACAGTAAAAAGTTCAATAACTTGTTTGATATTAATTTCTAATAGATTGTATTATATTTTTAAACTTTAAAAACGTTCTCCTGAAAAATCAAGTTTTTTTAATTTATGACGTTCTTGAAAGGAGTGAGCGATGTGTTATTTTCACAAAACTAGACTTTTTTCCGCGGCACACCAACTAATCACAAAGGTAGGGGTAGACGGGGTTATATGCAACATTTTCAACAATAAAATTTTTGTAATTTTTATTTCTAAAGATAAAATACATTTTTCAATACACAAATAACAAGTACACATTAAGGAATAATGTACAAACAGAAAGGCTAGTATTTAAACGGTTAACATATAAATTTCAATATTTATGTAAACATGGAGAATTGTTGCAATTTGCCCCGTTGTGGGGGCAAAATGCAACACCTCTGGGGTAAATTGCAACATTTAATCAGAGTCGTCAGAAACATCTGATTCGAAGTTCAAACAAATATAAAATGGGGTTTTGTTTGCACAGACAAAATGTGCCCACATCTCGCATTTGCGACACATAACCCAATCTTACTTAAACTCCGCCACAAACTTAGCTGTTCTTTTCATAACATCAAGGGCATCAAACCTATATCGGTTTTTTGCACATAAGTTCTAATCGTTATTCTGTAAAGAAAAACACTAAAACAGAGGAAAAAACTGTTTAAAAAAAATATTTGGCGAAGAATCATATATAATAATATAAATAAAACCCTGACACAGTGCCTTATGCACCCCAATGGTGCATAAGGTACTGTTTCATATAAACGCAGCGTTATCTTGATCGTTTACACATGAAGGAAAGGTGGTCAGCCCTCCGCTTCAGGTACCAGTCCATGTTAATATTGAATAAATATTACAGTGAAAAAATCACTTATATTTATTTAACTCCCTTTGGGAATCGAACCCGGGACCTCCAAAACGGTAGCCGAGCGTGGTGACCATTACACTACGGATTCCATAATTTTCAAAATTCCATAATTTTTAGGAAAATTTGCAAAACCTTGATTGCCAATTTATAGGATATCAATAACTAACACATCATTTTTTTTTTTTTAAATCCGAGATCTGTTCATGGAAAACTTAACATTGAAAACCAACCCCTAGCAATCACTAACATGGAGAAAGTCTCTCGGCATTGCAATGACAGATCGTTGGCAAAAATATAAATGGAATGTAATAATAATTTCTGCAGAAGGAATTTACACGTGCAGTGATCTGCTTTGCAATTCATTGCGCGCGCAGGACAAGAGACAAACAATGAAATGTAAAGAATGTGCATTATAGTGGATGCAGGGAAATAAGGAAGTATTTTAATAATTTAAAAAATCCCCTACAAATAAACGTATTGCTCACTTCTTTCAAGAATATCATAAATCAAAAATCGACAATTTTCAGTTGTGTATGTTTTCGGAAAGCCCAGAAAATGTACTGTATCCCAGCAAAAGAGGCATATTTTTAACTTAATATTTACCCGCTACAGGGCAGAAAGTGTTGTTTTTTCATTTTGAAAAAAAGGTATTGTTTAATCATTTTTTTAAATATATATATAAAATATATAAAACCCTTATCCGCACCCAAATGGTGCATAGGGCACTGTCATATAAACGCAGTGTTATCTTGATCGTTTATATATGAAGGAAAGGTGATCAGCCCTCCGCTTCAGGTACCAGTCCATGGTAATTTTAAATAAATATTACAGTGAAAAAATCACTAATATTTATTTTACCCCCCTTGGGAATCGAACTCGGAACCTCCAGAATGGTAGCCGAGCGTGCTGACCATTACACTACAGAGGCGGAGTATTTTTTTAAATAAACTAAATATTTTTTAAATGGAGAAAAAACCTTCAGGTTTTACCTAAAAAGATCTGTTACACAGTAAGAAGTTCAATAAGTGGCTTGATATTTATTTTTAACTCTTTGTATTATTATTTTAAACTTTAAAGCGTTCTCCTAAAAAATCAAGTTTTTTGATTTATGACGTCCTCGAAAGGAGTGAGGAATATGTTTGTACAACCGTAGTTTATTTTTTTTACCTTTTTTTTTATAAATCAAAACACCATGCATTCTTCCCCTGAATTTATTTTCTCTTGTGACAGCTGTTTCGCCCTGAGAGAGTATTTTCAAACTCTAACTGATAATATTTTCCTTTTAATTATAACACTTTCCTTTTCGTACATTGTTCACTTTATGTAATATCAGTTAAATTTAATTAGTTATATGTTATGGGAGATCGTAGCAATTTCATTTTAGTCTACATTTGATCAGATGATGGAATGGTTATTCCAAAACCGGTGGACATGAAGTAGTATTTTTAAGTGATATTTCACAAAGTGAACGATGAATGATAATAAGAGTGTTATATAACCATACCACAAAGCTATATTCAATAAGTATTAGTGATCTTTTCACTCTAATATCTATTCCATATTACCCTGAACTGGTACCTGAAGCGGAGGGCCGATCACCTTTCGTTCATGTGTTTACGATCAAGATAACACTGCGCTTATATGATGCAGTGCCCTATGCACCATTGGGGTGCGGATAAGGGATAGAGAGAGACAAAGCTTTATATTAAAAAAAATATAAATGTTAATTTAAAACGCGCATATTTTGATATACACACATAAATTAGTACAATATTATTTTTTTAATTGTGAGAGATGATTTAAATGGTAAATGTGATTATTTTTTATTAGTATTATTTTGAAATTGAGAAAATGCCATCCTTATATAATACAATCTCTTTATCCCATCCTTGTCTCATGTTCTTCCTTTATACAGACCTCTATTATGCATAGTTGTGAAGAACTATAATTGGAACTCATGATTTAATTTTTTGTATTCTGATGTATCATATATTGTAACTGTTGTTCTTCCTTCCAATAAAATAAAATAAAATAAAATGTCATTGCTGTTCTCAACAAATACAAAAAAATGTAAATACTTTTCATTTAATTATGAGAGTTATTAGACATAAGGAAAGGATTGATAAAATTTTATTTTTATTTTTAACCATTTTGTGCAATGGAAAATAGTCGTTTACCATCGTTCTCCTGAGCCCTGATACGTATGCATATTTATGCATGGTAATGTTAGCGGAATTATTCATTACTCTAAGGAATTCAGTGCAAGACTATTATTTATCTGGTACGCTCTAAAGAGAAATTCATGTAAAGCTTTTACCACACCGTTAACTTGCACTATTATAGTGAGCTATAATTTTGCACTATATTGCAATTGCAATACCATTTCAATTTAATACCAATCAGACGTATGCGTATTTCAATAATATATTGATATCGTAATCGAATGCTATTGAAAATCCACAATACTGGTGCGCAGTACGTCAGAATTAAAAATGATAAATGTAGAATGATTAAAGAAAACACTTGTTTTATACCACTTGAGTTTTATTATTGACTACATGTTTCAGAAGTTAAACTTCCATCATTCAGGTCTGTATAATAACAGACAGCTATTATTAGACAGTTATTATTAGACAGTTATTATAACAGTTATATAATAACAGACAGCTAGGTCTGTATAATAACATACAGCTATTATTAGACAGTTATTATTAGACAGTTATTATAACAGTTATTATACAGACCTGAATGATGGAAGTTTAACTTCTGAAACATGTAGTCAATAATAAAACTCAAGTGGTAAAAAACAAGTGTTTTCTTTAATCATTGTAACATGTCGTACCACAAAGTTAATGCCGAAACAATAAATAAACTATAAATGTAGAACATAAAATATAAGAAAGTGATTTTAATTCATATCTCAACATTTAATTCTTCTTCTAACCCTTATTCGCACCCCAATGGTGAATAGGGCACTGCATCGTTTATAAGCAATAAGTGTTATCTTGATCGTTAAATACACAAAGGAAAGGTGATCAGCTGTCGGCTTCAGGTACCAGTCCAGGGTCATATTAAATAAATATTAGACTGAAAAATCACTTATATTTATTTTTACCCTCTTGGGAATCGAGCCCGGGACCTTCAGCATGGTAGCCTAGCGTGCTTACCAATGTACTTAATTTAATTCAAAACGAGTAAATTTGCAGCAGCAATAATAACTTAACAAATATTCTTAATAACTTAGTTTTAATAATAAAAACTTAACAAACAATGAAAATTACTTACTTTTTAATAATAATAACCCAACAAATAATCTGAATAAGTTACTTTCATAATAAAAACATAACAAATAAACTTTAAATAATATTAAATTACTTTTAAGCTATTTTAAAATAAATCGATAACAAATGGCCTTTTTCTGATGTATGTAACTCGTATATTGCAACTTGAAGGATTTTTTTCGCAACGCCAGTTTCAAAATCGGATTAATAAAATAAGTCTTTTAATCATACCATTGTGAAAATAAATTGTTGGTACTAATATAAAAAATTATGCAACAATTTTTATCAGTTGGTACGTACAATGAATAAGCACTAAGTATTGATATCGGTTGAAATTTACGAATCAACGCCGTTCAGAAACGCACGTATTCGCGTTTATATTAAGTAAAGTAATAATTTATTCTGAAAATAATTAAGGGTCTTTTTTAATCCTGTCGTTTAAACGTCTTGCTTATTTTACTGACTGACGTAAAAGGACTTAGTAATTCATAAAATATTGTATTTATTGGAGATGAACAGTATTAATTTACTTAAATTATTTAAGGAATCAAAATATTTCAATATACTAGGCATGTTTTTATAAATAAATTAAATATATATTATTAGACTTAATTTTAATCTTGTAATATTATAACTTACTAATTTAGAAAGAACTTGTAAACCCTATTTTAGAAGATGAAGGGTGATGTTCATTTAGGGTTAAAAGGTATAATGTTGACATTCTCCCAATTGTTGACAGGACCAATTTCATACATGAATATTATATTACATTATATCAGACCCATATTGATGTTTGTACATTTTTGTACCACATTTTTTCCATAAAAAATCTTTCTATAAGCATCGACTATTTTTTTCTGAATTGTTATGGTAGAAGTGTAGGCATGATTTTCTTATTTTTCCCATTTTTTCTGATCATATAAAATAATATATATTTCAATTTTTTATTTTATTTATTTCTTTTTTAATGTTTAAAGCAGCTTATTCTACCGCTCGTCTAACCAAATACAAATAATATTTAAACCAAAGCATTTCATTTGTTATTCTTGAAAATGTAGATCACTTTACTTAGGGCCGATGAATAACATCCAGAGATTTTTATTTGATTTGAAATTACAAGTTTTTCTCAGTATTCGATAAATATGTACCGTGAAATTGACTTGTGTCAGCTCAAGGGATTATTTAGTTAAAAGACAATAACTAATTTCTCTACCCTTAGTACTACTGCCTGTAAATATAAACTAGAGCATAATATAAAATGTGGTTGTAATTTTCATAATCCCTAAATGGTATATCGTTTTAAATAATATGAGTTCTTAATCATATAATGACCGTTTATGGGGGTTTTCGATTTTTTACTAAAATACTATAATGTGAAGTGTTATTTTTAAAAAAATAGTATAATGCAAAAATAGCCCGAAAACATTTTTTTAAATCTTCTTGTTACAAATATGGAATTTTTTGGAAGACGTATTAAAACCCGTGTTTTGTTCGGACCAAAACAGCAATGAAAATTTTTTTTTTTAACCCTTATCCGCACCCCAAATGGTGCATAGGGCACTGCGTCATATAAACGCAGTGTTATCTTGATCGTTTACATATGAAGGAAAGGTGATCAGCCCTCCGCTTCAGGTACCAGTCCAGGGTAGTATTGAATAAATATTACAGTGAAAAAATCACTTATATTTATTTTACCCCCCTTGGGAATCGAACCCGGGACCTCTAGAACGGTAGCCGAGCGTGCTGACTATTACACTACAGAGGCGGACGAAATAAAATGAAATATTAACATTACAAACAATTTGTATTTAATATTTACGACTTCAAAAATAATCGTCATCTGAATGACTCAAATTAAAAGTTAAATCATATCCACATAACTTATTTAAAACACGAGTGTTATTCTTATATTCCGGATACTGACAATTTTATTCATAATTTCCGGTTGAGTTTCGATAACAGATGCAATGTCATAATAATTTGATGTATTTTAGGTACATGTCTGCAATAATTACGTTTTTATATTGATAATAAATTATAACGATCTTATCTTATATACGTAATAAGATTTATACACTGGCTACTTGTATAAATACAAATACTACTTAAATAACAAAAGGAAAATTGATATTATTTTTTTCGATTAAGTTCCAAGAAATATTACGAATGAATTTAGGTGAAAAATACTATTTTAGTAAATGCTTTTTTTAAACACTTTATTCGCAAATATAAATAATATAAAAACTGTTTTAAAACAAATTTATTGTTCGTATTTATAATAATAACTTATGTAGTAGAAGAGTAAAGCATAAAATCATTTATGTAATATTTCATAATACCGTGAGTTAAAATTGAAGATGTAATTTACGAAGAATTATCTATTACATCATCGATTGAGATATTTGTTTTTGAATGATATTAATATTTTGTAAGATTTCAATTTTGAAATGGAAAGAAGGATAAAGGTCCTTTTATTTGCATTTTGACATCTCAACATAGATGAAGAAGAATATGGAATTCTGAGTATTTACAGGGCTTACCACCCATCAGACGCTGGTTTACGTGCTCACTTTACACACTTGTAACATCCACCATTCTACCCGTAATCGTCAACCACACTATTCAAATATTCGGAACTCATATCGTCACTTCAATCACTAACGCTTCACGTGTACGTTCATGCGTTAAGTTTAGGTGAGTTCTCTGCTAAGAAAACAGCTTATTCAATCAAATCAACCATAGATACTGCGGCGAACACACACATGACGCTACATGTAAGTTAAAAAAAATGTAGCGTAGTTGTTAATTATGGGTAGATTGGTGAATATAGTGATTACTTAAACCAGCCTATAACGGGTCGTAATCCCTGACTTGCATATTTTTATTCATCAACGTTGAGATGTCAAAATGTAAAAATAATTCTTAAGTGGAGAATTCCAGATTTGTGAACATAGGTCACACCCAAATTATTGTATAATCACATTCCTTCAACGTAATACGGCTGTCCAAATTCAAAACACAGTAAGGGACATTTTTTGTAGTAGGTTTTTTTGGCATTTTTGGACTAAGTAGAGTCTACTTGGTCCATAAATGCAAGAAAAACTTACTACAAAAAATGTCCCTTACTGTGTTTTAAATTTGGACAGCCGAATAGGTCTCATTGAGAGTCTTTTCTAACAACGCAATACGTTTATTGAAATGATTGCATTTTTTTACAGTTTTACCTTAATCCAGGTCACACGATAGCAGTTCTGATAATAGAGTGATGTTTTACGACTGCCTCTTACCTGAAATTAAAAAAAAATACATATAAGATACGATTTAATTCCTGTGTTTACTTACAGTGGCAGAACGAAGATAACAAAGGAGGTCACAGGCTTAAAAATAGAAAATGTAACTCGTCTACTTTTCCTATTACATTAAAACATAAATATTAAGCTGGTGGCATTAAGGTTGGGTTATTAAGTAAGTTTTAGACCATTTTCTGCCAGGTTTTTTTTCAGCACTGAAATTTTCGAAAAGGATTAAAGTTTAACTACAAGATTATTTAGGTAAGAATAGCATTGTAGAAAAAAAAACAATATGTTTTTGATAAAGTAAATTTATTACAAAGTGATTTAAATTAGCAATTGATTGGTTGTATAAATGCCCAGATCTCTATATTCTTCTTCATTTGTGGTATGTTTAGATATCAAGGAAAAATACATCTCAAGTTAAGATACTGTAATATAGTAATTCTTGGGTAAAGTTTTATTTAATATTGATGATTTAATATGGTTAAATATTTTATAAATTATTTAATTTTATTTAATATATTAAAAAGAGAGAACACACCTCTCAACTGCATCAAGTCTACTTTCATCTTTATTTATTGATGTGGCGTTTAATTTGCAGAACTCCATTTTAATTTATGTATTGATTGTTAAATCAAACACACATTTTTTGAGTTCACTAAGTTGTATTATATTGTTTATAAAAACATTTGTTTGTAAATGCCATAACTAGGCGAAACAATGGTCACAGTATTAATTTTTATGTATTTTTTTAACAATAAAATACAACTTATAAAAATTTAAAAAATCAAAAAGTGTTTGATTTAACAATTCATCCTACATATTATTTTTTGACATCTCATCAAAGATGAAGAAAAATATGGAAGTCTGGGCATTTACGGGGCTGACGACCGTCATAGGCTGGTTTAAGTGATCACTTTACACACGTGTAACATTCACCAATTCTACCCATTATCGACAACCACACTACTCAAATTCTTGGAAGTTCTATATATATATATTATTGGAAGTTCTATATATATATATATATATTATTGGTTCATATGAACCAATTTAGAAACCTTATTCTTGAATCACTAGAACTTCACTAGAGGCATATATTGGTGAGATGTAAAGAAGCTTTTTAATCCAGATTTTCCAGATCCTAAATAATCGAGATTTTGTGAACAAGTATTTAGACACACTCAAAATGTTGTAAATTCATCCTACTTTTGCCAACTCCACTTTCATATATATGGGTTGTTACCAAGACTTTGTTGTGCACTGCCAGTTAAAATTGTCAAAAAAACACTTATATTTATGTGATAGATTGACAGCTAAGAATCGACATCGCAGAAGCCTAATCCCTCTTAAAAACAGGTCAGAAGGCCTACACCAAACAGAAAAATAAGAATAATAATTAGATCTGGATCAGAAACATTGCAGTGGTATTAAAATATCTAAATTTATTTAGAAGCTAAAATAAACGGGACGCAGAATCAAATAAATTGAGTATCACGGTTGAACAAGCAATTTCTCGGTTATTGCATGATTATAGGAAAACATAAATCCCGCGTCGTTTAAGAAAATGGCGGACGGGGGACTGCGCGAGCGCGTGCGCAAGCCGCGCAAAGTAGTTCATGGCTCTACGCTTATAGATTTTACATTTATAGACGCTTTAAAATCTCAAATCTTTATGTCGCCTTGCGATACGAATGCATGTTTTGATCATTTAATTTGAAAACTATCATTAAGAAGAGAATTTAAAAGAAAAACGTCAAAATAACACACTATACCCTTACCCTTTTACTCCCTTCCTCACACACACAAACTCCCACTCTTTTTTTATCCCATGATGTTTTTGATCGTTATTTTAACATAAATGTGGAATTGTGTAATTAACTCTATTTTTATTATTGTAATTATTTTTTATTTTATACTTTTACTTTATGTAAAATTGTGTAAGTAACTCTATTTTTATTAATGTAATTATTTTTTATTTTATACTTTTACTAAATGTAAAGCTGTACAATTTCCGAATAAATAAAACGAATAAAAATAAAAATAAATAAAAAATATTTCATCTTTTCTTCGTCTTAGTATAGGCCTTGCGGCCTGTTTTTAAGAGAGAAGAGGCTACTCCTGCGATGTCGATTCTCAACTGTCAATCCATCTCTTTAGTGGTCTGCCCAGGAATCGTCTATCTTGACATTGGCTGTGCAGTACAATATGGGGGAGTCTGGATTGTTCTATTCTCCTCACACGCTCATCCCATTGTCTATTTAAAATATTTGGCACATATATTTTTACATTTCGATTTTTTTCTTTTTTGGAGAGGCACAGCCAAACTAAAATTTTAAGTTTGCCATATCGCTCACTCCTTTCAAGAACGTCATAGATCAAAAAATCGTCAATTTTCAGTTGTGGGTATTTTCGGAATGCACAGAAAATGTACTGTATCCCAGCAAAAGTTGCATATTTTTAACTTAATATTTACCCGCTACAGGACAAAAAAAGTTGTTTTTGCATTTTGAAGAAAAGGTGGTGTTTAATTATTTTTTTTAAATATACTAAATATTTTTCAAATGGAGAAAAAACCTTCAGGTTTTACCTTAAAAGATCACATTGAAAATTTCAATAAGTGGCTTGTTATTTATTTTTAATACATTTTATAATATTTTTAAACTTTAAAAACGATCTCCTGAAAAATCAAGTTTTTTGATATATGACGTTGTTGAAAGGAGTGATCGCTATATTTTTAGTATTAAATATTTTTTATTCCTCTTGTACTACAAATGTTTATTCAAAATTTCAAAAAAATCATTTTTATTGTTCAGTTTATAACTTATGCTTGAGGGCAATTACAATGTATCGCTGTATGCACAAATTGAAGGAATAAATATTGTCTCTTACGCGATTGCAAATAACATTGTAATGATATTATGTGTCTGCAGTTACCATAATGATTATATTATATGTGGTTTGTGTGGTTTTACTGATGGTCAATCTACAGTTAATCAATTTAATTATTATCTCGAGTAATATTATGCACGTTAAGTTTTCAATCAATAAGAGCAGTTATGAACTCAACCTTAAAATCCTAGATAATTATGAAAATACGTATTCATTTCAAATCATTACAATTTTTAAAATTACACTACATCGAATAGAGCCAATGATAACGTATATTTTAAAAAAATATTCTGGCCACAAATAATGTATCAAGTTTTATTTTATTATTTGCAATGCAAGTCCTGGTTGAAGTTAAGCCATTTTAGCTCCATGCGAGAAGGTATTATTTTTTTAGAGTAAAAATTGATGTTTAGGTCGCTTATATAAAAATGAAATCCGCTCTTCTTCGGATGTACATCGACAAATATCTTTAAGTATTTAAAAACATCTTATGTTTCTCTTTCGTAAGAGCTTTGCATGCTTGAAATAACGTTTTAATCGTACCATTTCTCTCTAGATGCAACTTTGTAGGCAAAGGGTGCATAATTCTTCCAAATAATTGTTTGTGCCAATTCGCCATGTTTTGTCTTGTCAGCACTCCAGTCTGCCAAGTATTTTGGTCTTCACTTTGATTATCTTTACGAACTGCTATGCGGCGGAACCATTTTGTAACAACGTCGAGAAATTTAGACAGGAAGACTTGAATTGTGTGCGATGTTGTTGGACGGAAATGCAACTGTGGAGCTTTATATATTACAACATTTGCAGAATATGTTGAGGATATTTTATGGATTCATCCGTGACATCTCATTTGTTCGGGCAACAAAACATATGCTTTAGCCAAAATATATTAGAATAGAAATAGATTTATTAATATTCTTTTAAGAAATAAATAATTTTGACAATGGAGTCAATCTTATCTAAGAATCTTTAATAGAAAATACTATGAAAATGATAAAAAAAAATTCTGCTGTATGACTCTGAAATTATGCAGTTAGTAATAATTACTTTGTGTATTATGTTATCTTGAAATTCAACTGCCTGTTTTAATTCTGGCTTAAATTGAAAAATTATATACTCGTATAAGACCTATTTTGAGTTTACTAATGTAAACAAGACTAGTTTCAAGATTTGCAATATGAGTTCCAAAAAATTTAGTAGTACGATTTTCAATCATGGGTAGAATGGTGAATGTCACAGGTATATAAAGTGATTACTAAAACAGGTTGTAAGCCCTGTAAATACTCGGACTTCCATATTTCTCTTCATCTATGTTAAGATGTCAAAAATACAGTTTTATAATACCAGTAATGTAGTGGAAAATAGCATACAGGGAATCGAACATAGGACCTGAAAAACTAATGACCACAACTCTACATTTTAAAAGCTAAAACTCGTACAATATGTAATTCCTATTTTTCACATTTCTTTGAAAATAAAATATGTTACGCGAAATCTTTGAAGCATAAAACATTACAATTAATTATTTAAGGTATTTGAAGGTTACAATGATGAATCAAATTAATGGTATGTTTAGTGTTTATTTATTTTTTTTAAACAATGTCTGAATTCAGACAGTGTTGTCACCCAGAGATTAGTAAAGTGTCTACTTAGAGAAGACAAATGCATTGTTTAAGTGAACTGTGACAAAGCATTAAATTTGTTTTTCTTTATTTCCTAGAATCAGGGTTGCTACAAATTATTTTCGAGCTTCTGCTAAATTTTAAAAATACCACAATACCAATACTGACTTTATTTATTTAAACATGACTATTTACAAATGTTCTCATTAACACGTAAAAATACAATAATTTTTGTTTGTTCTGTTTATATACCTTTGTATTTTCTCTTGTTGATGAAAACATTTGCAGTTCTCGATACAAGTTATGTTTATTAAAAAGGATGCATATAATGTATACCCACACATAGGCCTTACCTTTGTGGGATTTTTTTTGTATTTATATTTAAATTATCTTGTGAAATGCAAAAAAATTATATAAAAAAAAAAAAATACTGAAAATAGTATGAAATCAATATTATTCGATAGAATGGAGAGCGATTGTTTTAGAAACTCGATAGTGAAAAATTAAAAAAAATTCTTTTAATTGATTTTATATATAAGTCAGTTGAGTTTTCTTTTCCGCCGCCCTGGCTTGCTGCGTCCATTTCACCATTTCACACTGATGTTATTTTCACCGTCCGTGTAGACCTCATGAGATATTGCTGTCATAACATCACACTGCAGACGGTCCCAGCGCCGTAAATCAGACAATTAAACGATGTTTATCAGAGTGAGGTGCGTCTGAGCGTATCGTGCTATGTGTCGCTTAACAAAAATAATTCTACGACATAATTTGGATGAAATAATCATTTGAATTAACTGTGAATAAAATAAATCTAAATTACTCAACAACAAAGAATTATGAGTTTCGTATCATTTAATTTTAACTTTTCTTTAATAACTAAACACTTGTATCAATTTTGAGTTTTATTTAATTACGCATGACTAGTTTAAAACGCCACGATCAGGGAAATATGCGAGATCGAAGATGTCCTTAGGTTGGGAAGTCGACGAATGAGACAATAGTATGCGCATGTGAGGAGAATAGAACCATCCAGACTCCCCCACATCGCACTGTACGGCCGACCCCATGGTAGACGACTATCGGGCAGACCACCAAAGAGATGGGTCGATTGCTGGGAATCGACATCGCAGGAGGCTAATCCATCTTAAAAACAGGCTACAAGGCCTACAACAAGATGAAGAAGAAGAAGATGACTAGTTTTGAAAACAACATATGTTTTCATCAACAGATGATAACAAAAAGTAACAAGCAACAAGTTAAATATACAAGTGTTTAATTTTTTTAAATAATCAATATGTAATTCCACAAAGTTCGTGCCGAAATATCAAAAATATCAACAAAAAATAAGTATATAATTATAACTTTGGGGTTGAAATATCTGAAAAAAAAAAACTAATCGCCCAACGCCGTTGAAACATTTGATTAGATCTCAAGTTACACTTTCTTAATTTGCATAAGTCGGAGTCATATTATTGATAGATAGTAAAATATAAAAAAAATAATAAACTTCTTATATATATATTAATTATTAAGAAATTTAACGTGGGAAAATTGCAATGTTGAAATCGTGATAAGTTACATATATTACAATAATATGACATTACATATTTATCAAAACACAAAAGTAGATTAAACATCTGTGATAACGGAAAATGTGTATTTACGTGACATCGTTCTATAATAAAATATTATCATTAAGATAGTAACATTAATTAAAATAATAATTTAATACTTAATTTAATCTTCTTATCTACGGTCACGCCATTTTCATATTGTTGTTACTTATTTTTTTATGTAGGTGGTAATTTAACAATACAAATTTAATATTCTACTATAAAGGAGTATCTAATTAGGTTAGTAAAAATGATCAATCATGTTGTGGAAACTCTTGCTGTAAAAAAACCCCTTAAAGGATAGCAATATGAGGAGAGTTGCTTTTTTATTCCTTATATATTTGCGTTATATTAATTGTGATATAAATATTTTTAAAAATACAAAATTATATCCAATTTCATTTTGATTCTACGAATGGAAGTGGATGTATATAAATCACGATTATTTTCGGACTGTAAGTCGATATACCACTATCAAATCAGCAAACTAACTAAATAAATGCTATTGAAATTGTCTTAATTTTTCATTTTCTTTTGTGGATCTTTTCTTTAATGAATATGTAAAATAATTCCATGTTTAAAATCCTCAAATTCGATCAAATTAGACTTAATAAAATACAACTCTCTCCTTACCATCCATTATTTACTTTGTGTAATACTACTTTTTTAAACACATATTTGTGACAACCGGATTCGGAAAATCATTCCATTATCCGGTTATTAAAATTAAAATTGAATTATGAAATTAAATTATTAAAATTAAAATAGAATTATTACTTTGTTTAGATACTCTAGAAAAATTAGAAATAAGCAGAGCAATCAATAAAGACTTACCCATTATAAATAACCAACTAAATTTAACTTCGAGTCCACTTTTGAAAATATTCCCATTGTGATTCATTTGTCGCCTTTCTCTCTTTCAAAAATTTGTTTTTATACAAATGTCAAATCGTAATAATTTTATTTTAATTTTAATAATTTTAATGTAACAATTTTATTTTAATTTTTATGAACTAATGATGGAATGACTTTCCAAAACCGGTAGTCATAAATATGTATGATAAAAAGTGGTATTACGCAAAGTAAACAATGAATGGTAAGGAGAGTGTTTTATTACCATACCACAAAGTTATCAATGCTTTTAATATATAAAATATATTAATAAAATACCACCATCACCCAAAATAAGAAAAAATTAAAACGTGATTTTTTAAAATTTTTTGAGGAGCAACAAAAAATTAACAAACCCAATGTAAAAGCATTTTATATTGGGTTTGTTATGTCTGTATTTATTCCTTTATTTGAATTTATAGAACTTTAGTTTTTTCTGCGTTTGTTAAATCTTGGGCAAGTGCGTTTTTTTAAATAACATTTTTTTTACATCAAATATAACTTTATAATTGTTGAGGCTTTCTTTCAAAATAAAAATAAAACAATATCAGAAAAGTTTGACATTGAACTACTGGAAATATAGATGTATAACATAAAGATGCGCTTTTAAATCTCCACGTTTCGATGACAATTCAATCTTGATTTATGTGATTACATCAGAAAAGCGCTAATACTTAGCATTTTAATTCAATTACCATAATTCGCCTATCCGCCTCTTTCAGAAAAAATATTGACTAAAAGGCGTAGTTACTACGTGTTAGTCATGTTTAATGGAATGTCCAGTGATTGAACGTCAATCCTTATGACTCATAGCGGAACACATTGTTAAAATCACTTTGGTGATCATATCATTCGTGAAATTTGAATGCTATAATCGTAGAGTATACTAAAAATAGTGTGTTTACATACCAAATATGACGTGAAAAGGAAATTTTTCTACTCTTGCGAAACCATTCAATAGTCTACTGTTTGTTTATTATTCATAAGGCAATTATACAACAAACAGAATACTTATCGATAGTTTTTTAATTTGTTTCAAATTTATCGCACATGTAGCAAATTTTTCGGTTTTTACATTTTACGAGTTTCTTATTATCTATATTCGCAAAGAAGTAGTTATTAATATATTTTTTTAATAGTTGTGGTTTCTGAGAATATTTCTCATCATATCAGCATGCACTGTCGTTCAAAATATACGATCAAATTACACCTATTGTATATATATTTTTTATCGCAGGTAAAATTTGTTTAAAACAGAACATTTATTTTAAATAACATTTAGGACTTTCATGGAGTGTGCTGAAGTTGTTGGTGAGAGTATTTGAATGATTTTGATGTTTTTGATTTAAAATAAACCCTGATGATGACAAGGTATTGTCGAAACCGGTAGGTTAAATTGTATTAATAAAAAAGTGGTGAAAACAAAGTTAATTGATTTTACAAAGATATGAACATAATATGACCAAAGACAACCGAATTTGTGTTTTTATTTGACTTGAAATTTTGGCTTGATATTCAGCCAGCCAAATACCAGATTGTATGCCCCAAAATCCTCAAACTTCCTTCTTTTTTTCCAAATTATACAATAAGGAATTCAAATTGTTCTCAAATTATTTAAAGATAGACCTTTTTATTAGAAAAATGAAGCCAGTTAATGACGTAATAAATACAAACATGAAGGCATGCTTGTATTAGTAGTATTTAACTTTATTTTATAATTTTTATGTAAATTAGTGGGTTCGAATTAAATAAATTAGCCTGTTACTGTTGAATTACAATATTTGGGATGTTAAAGAGGCCTACGGCGCCGATTTATGTGTGTAATGTGCTCTGGACTGGTTACTGCTTACTCTCTGTCTGGGATCGCATATCAGAGGCGGGCTAAATTCATTTTTGTAGCTAAAAAAAATTGAATAAAAAAAAATGCATTCTAATATTATATTTATTTCAAGCATTTACTTTGTGGTTGGTCATTTTTACTTCTGTATTTAAAATGTTGAGGCCTTTTTTTAACGAAAAAGGTCCCGGAACTCGCTTTTTTAATTTAATATTTTAAAAAATTGAAATATTTGTGTTTTTATTATTTACACAAATAATTCTATTTCATACTTTTTCTGTGAGCCTAAGCGGCTCATTATTAGAAATAGGTATCAAATTTTGGTAGAGTGGGTTCGAACCGAGAAACTCTGACTTAGCAGTCCGCGATACTAACCATGGGACCACAACCCGACTTCATATCAAGCTTTTTACAAAAAAAAATATGTGCAAATATCATTCAAATATTCATTACAATACCATATTAGACGAATTTTATAAATATAGATTGTTTTTACATAAGCGCAGACATTGTTTCGTCTATTTGATTTTGAAATTTCAAAAAAATATTTCTGTGAAAAAAGTGCCGGAACACCGTTTCGCCGCGTTACATGGAAAAAAAGCCTCGCATATGCGAGGCTTCCAAAATTTGAGTAGTGTAATTATCAACCATAAAATACTAAATCTTACACGTGTGTAGAGTGATCAAATAACCAACCTATGACAGGTCATAATCGCACACAATTTGTTGTAGCTATTATTTGACACATGGCCTACTCCACAGTGTAGTGGTGAGCGCGTTTGGCTACCGTTCTAAAGGTCCTTGTTTTCTTTCCCAGGGGGGTAAAATAAAATATAAAAAATTCACTCTCACATTTATGTAATATCACCCTGGAATGGTACAAGAAACGCAGGATTGATCACTTTGCCTTCATGCAATTAACAATCAAGATAACATTACATCGATACGATGAAGTTCTTTATGCACCATGGGTGCAGGTAAGGATAAAACTATGCAATAATATCATCACATAAAATAATGTTTTTCAACAAATAGTGCAAAGGTTAATTTGATGCAGTGCAAACTTGACCGTGATGTTCATGAATATTATGTGTATTATCGAAGACGCGTGTAATTGATGTATATTAAATAAAATATTTGACATTTAACGTTTTATTTATAAATTTAAAAAAATATCCATATTCTTTATTTTCTCCTCCACCACTGGTACGTTATATGAAAGATGAGGCCATATCTATAAATATATAAGTCCCCTCCTTTGCCCCTTAAAACCAATCTGATTGTTACCGCTTGATCGAGTCACTTTATTCTATGATAATATAACAACACTATAAACAATATACATCCATAGATAAGTAAGTATTCTACAAACAAGTTCGCAGACGTGACGCTCCTTCCTCGTTCTCTATGGCTTCGGCGACTTTGAATTTTAAATTTTGTACGTCGACGTTCCACCATCTGTCAGATTTGAATAAAGAAACAAGACAATCCCGCCTTTTTATCTGTAGGGTGTGCAATCTTGATTGGCAGTCGAGAAAATTGCATTTTAAATTATTTTCTTATATCCGAATGCATAACGCTATTGTATTTAATTTATGAGTATTCTACAGGATGTTTCTGAAACCGTTTTATTTCATTAAAATTGATATAAATCAATACACGATCTTAGATTTAATTTAATTTAATTATTTTTTGATGTGACAGCTGATGATGTGATGCAAGAACATTATCAAACTGTGTCGTAAAAAAAATTCACGTGTTTAAGTACAAACATTGTTTAAGGCAATCAATGAGTCGGATTTTCTAAAGCAATATTATGTAGAACGTCAAAAAAATCAGTAAAATTAGTTATGAAATATCATAAACCAAGAGACAATTAGTATCATTGATTAGTTAAGTTTCATTATTAAATTAATTATTCAAAGATTATCCGTTAATATAAAAACATTTTTTTTATTAAAAGTTCATTGTAATTGATGGATCAATATTAATAATAGATTCTTTAATTTTCTAAAGTAAATAAATAATCCTTTTTCATTAATTTGTTAAATTTATTTTAATTTTAATAAAAAATACGTTTTCCCAATTATTGCTACAATTTATCATTAAGCTAGTAAAAAAAGGTTAATTTTTATTACAAACTCATCCGTTAATAGCATTAGTTGTTTTGGAAGGTTATTAATGCATCTTTTGTCATTTAAAAACACAATTTTAATTTATAAATGTTTATATGTAAAA
The DNA here is from genome assembly GCF_059751285.1 of Brachycentrus maculatus. NCBI lineage: Eukaryota > Metazoa > Arthropoda > Insecta > Trichoptera > Brachycentridae > Brachycentrus > Brachycentrus maculatus. Next base: position 247,034 of record NW_028280786.1, read on the forward strand.
TGCACTTTTTTTAAATAACAGAAGGCTAAATCTCATCCAATTAAATGTACATATCGTACTCGTACAGGAGAAAGTGACCAACTAACAAAACGTAAAATGTTCAAGAGGGCCATTTAAGTCACATTTGCTTGGCAAGAAAATAAACATCAATGCAGTTAGTCATTTTTAACAAGTCAATATATTATACATTCAAGTTTAAAATCCATTTGGGATTTTTTCAGGGCAATATTAAGCTAGTAAGATATCAAATAGTCAATGATCACGTTTTTGTAAAAAATGCACTTGGTCACTTTCTCCTGTATGACTACAATATGCTTTTTTAATGTCTTTATATTGATTTCATTATAAAAATAACAAACGGAGCAGGTAATGTAAAAATTAACGTTAAAAAACATACGATAATAACGCAACATCTTTATGAAACTTTCATCTTCTTCTTTTTTCACCCTTCTAGAGTGTTCTATCCATTATGCATCTCTCAATGCAGATGATACAATGGTCATTAGTAGAGTTGTGAATAGAGATGTGACCAATTGATAGTTTTTACTTTTTTGGTAAACCTATTGTGATGGTACTCGTTACTTTTTCTCGGATTACATTTCTGTCTTACTTATTTTTAAAAATTATTGCTTAACTAAGCTAGAAATATGCAACACACAACCAAATTTGTACACTTATAGGTGTAATTAGCTTTAGATAATCAAATGCAAGTAACAAACTACGTAACTTTTTTTTAATCAAAAGAAGTCGTTATTTCATTCGGTTTTATAATTCGATCAGTTTAACTCGGTCATGTCTAATTGTTCGTATTCTAGCAATTTATGTTTAGGTAGGTACTACGTTTAACGGTTTGAATTCACATGGTTTTGATTTTTTTATACCTCGTGCATTTATGAATATGCGTCTGAGAATTCGAATTTCAAGTTTGAATTCAAATGTTTTGTTTTGAATATATGTTCTATATAGAAAGAATTTAATTTTCAAGGTTCGAATAGTTCCTAACGGCAATAAAGGCGAATTCCTATCTGGTAAAAGGAGCAAATGGATTAGCCGTGACCGGCGCCCGACGAATCTAGAAATAAACCAGACAAAAGCGAATATATGCGTGCAGAATGGCCACAACGCAAATCCTTACTATCTCTATGAGGAAATCTGTCTGCGAGAGACATTGTCAACTTTTAACCCGTGATAATCTAACTATATGTTCAACTAATCCAAATTCATATCCCATCTCGTCCCTTTTTGTCTTGGCTCCATATATCAGTTGTTTTTTGATAATTCTGCGACTTAATTCAACTGAACTAAAGGACCAAACTATTTTGTAAATATTTTTTCAAGAAAACGTAATTTTTCCCATTTATCTATTGTACAATAATTAATAACTAAGGTACTCCTATCTTCAGAATTTCATTAAATTCATAATCATTAAACACTTCGCCTATGACATTTCCAGGACCCGTTTACAAGTCAAGATTTCAAAAATATAATATTTATTATAGTAAAAATAATTTAAATATGCTCCTGTAGAAATTAGATCATTTAATGGTTTCGTTATGTTTTGCTGCATGGAGTTTCTATTATTGAGAATTATTTTTTAAAAAAAGGTACAATATTTAACGACTTTTTTTCAGTGCACCATGATGATAAAAATTCCGGAAAATTTCGTCAGGTATGTAGTATTTATCGACATAAGTATTTTATTTTTGGACTATGTTTTATTTCATTCCTGTGAGAGAGTGTATGTGAGAATGTGTATGTGTAAATGCGTGCTTCACAATTATTGTAAAATTTAACGTATAAGATTTTTTCTCTTTTTTATTTAACCAGACTGAGTCATAGTAACTAGTAGTTTCGTGTAACTAGGTGGTTAGACTGATTTGGCGTACTTCAACTGACCATCAGATTGACGTCCGAAAACATCGATATGAGAACGCGGCGTTATAATCTCTCAGTGCCCGGCTCGCGATGACGCGCGCGGGCACCGATCGCTTTGAATAATCCCAACGTATCAATAACGAGTGCAGAACACGTCGGCGAAATCTTCACACCTGGGACAGGATTTTGTGCGTCTTCCTCCTCTAGCACCGCGAGCCCATAAATCATACGCCTAACAGCGGATAAACGACCGCCGACGGGCCGCTCGACTCGAAATGAGATTTTGCCATATATAAACCGATAATTACCGTCGCATTAAGCCGAAAAGAAGACACCCGAATTTTTCAAGTGAGACTTTTGAGGCGGTTAGATAATCGATGATCGGACGAGAATCGAGAGTGAATTTTCAAAAGAAAGATGCAATATGGATGTTCAATAAATGGGCATAATGGTGAACGTTACACAAGTGTAAGCCCTGGGATTCTCAGACTTCCTTCTTCTTTCACATAGATGTTTCATGTCAAGTCGAGATACATACGAGTATAATGTTAATTTTATAACTGAGGATTTTTTCTGCGTGAATATGTTACAAAGAGGTTTTTTTCTTGTCCTATCATTTATTTTTCCTTTGTATTATTTCTTTTTAATTAAAAAACACCAATATTTAAAAAGTGGTTACAACAAAGTTGTTTTATTTTAATTTCTTTAAAGTTTATAAAATGTGCCACAAAGTATCTGCGAAAAACATTCAAGAAATTGTATTAATGTTTACTTGACATACACAAAGATAAATGTATTGTTTACTGATTTGGCATTAACTTTTTTGATTTGAATGTAAAAACAAAACAGTTGTATATGGTCACTTTTTAAGTTCCTTTATGTAAATACGACTAGTTTCGAGAACTTAAGATTTTTCCCTTAAAAGGTCTATTTTTATCTTAGTTCTCAGGTCATGTTTAAATTAACTAACTTAAAAAGTGGTCATTTACGACTGTTTTATTTTTGTATTTAAGGAAAATGTTTTCGTAACTTCTTGGTTTATATTTATTGTTTATTAAAACCGAGAACGTTAATTTTCATCATGGATTTCGAAGCTAGTCCTGTTTTTATTAATAAACTCAAAAATTTTCGTTATACAAGTGTTCTATTTTTATTTTTAAGGAAAATGTTTTCGTAACTTCTTGGCGTATGTATTTGTTCATTGAAACTGTTAAATTATAAAATTAACGTGAAATCGCCCCTAAAAACAACTTAATAAAAGATAAGCAAAGTCATGTTTCTTCCAATCGCAATACCTATTTTTACACTCGAGTTTAGTAGGAGTTAATTAAATAAAATGTTCTTAGGACCAGATGGAATCGCGTCTCATCGTGATGTCATATCTTTATTGTGAATATGTCTATAGTATTAATTGCTCCTTTATTGAGTGATGCTAATCAATTGTTTCCTGAATGTTTTACTAGGCTGAGTCACCCCAGTCTACCCGTTTTTTTTTTAAATTATGCACCTTATTATGTTTTTAATGACTTTTGTTACTCGCGTTATAAATAATAATTAAAATTTATATTTGAAGCACTAAATTTGTGATTTTCCATTTTAAAATTAAAATGTAACTTACTTTTAAAATCACTATAAACATTTTACTATAACTTATAATAATATATTTATAGTGATTTTAAAACAAAGTTACATTTTAATTATAAAAAAAAAATTATAAAAGGGGGTGCCACAAATATTTTCTGAACATTATGACAAATAAATGCAAATATGAGAGCGTTTAAGTGTTAAGGAATTGTGATTATCAACAAGATTGTGCAGAAAATCGATATCTTTCAGCGTTAAAATGATTTCAGAATAACAAAATTTTGAATATTTGTGAATCAATTATTAAAAAAAAACTTTTTTTTTTCAAATTTAGATATAAAACTACATTGAAAAATCAAATTCCTCTTAACCACGAAGAAAACGCTAACAAACTATTCTAGTAAAAAAACCTTTATCCTTATCCGAAATTAAATACAATTAATAAATATAAGTTATATTTGAAGCACTAACTTTGTGATTTTCCATTTTTTAAATTAAAATGTAACTTTATGTTAACGTTGTTTTTTATAGTGATTTTAAATCAAAGTTACATATTAATTATACAATTAATAAACATGTATAACGAGCGTAAGTCCCTCTCCAAGCATAAGAGCTTAGTCTCTTTTTATATAGGCACAGCTTAACTAGTAAAAGATATTTAATACATAGAAATGTATAGAAAATACTTAAATTGTTACTTATTTTGTTACAAAATTTAGGTAACGAATATAAGAAGAATTAAATAAAATAAATAAATCGTAAACGCAGAGGCTTAGGAAAAAAACATAAAAATATATAAGTACAAATTTAATTGTAATCAACATATTGCACTTTTCAGCAGAGAAAATACAACAGAGAAGAAGAAGAAGGATTTTGTTTTAGGTATAAAAAATCAAGGAAAAAAAGAGCTTCGGAAAATTCAATCAACTGGATACTACTAGGTTTTTTGTTCATTTTTATTAAATGCCGATTAAATATTATAATTACACAAATTGATTTTAAATAAATGCACCTGCATTTTAATGAAGACAATCTGCTAATCTAAGGGGCGGGTCTTGGCTATGATCTAAGATGCATCTCATCAAGACCATTCCGGTGACATCACCCCAATTTGCATCATTTGTTTGGCAACATTTTGATAAAACTAAAAAAAACATTCAACCGAGCCGCCAACAACGACCCATTATAACAATTTAAACTAAACACCCGTTTAGCTAAGCTGTCTCGGCCAATTTGCATCGTATATTAATTCCCATTGACGAAACTGGCGAGGTCGAATTCGACCCAAAATTACGAATAAGAGATTTTGACCGACATAGAATCGGATTCATTACAATAATCATGCATATTTATGTTCTGGTATGGCGCTGATTCAGCGATATTCGGCAGTCATATTACAAGACTTTGTCTTTTCGGTTTAAAATATTGTTATTTAAATTACATTTCCAATTAATGTGGGATAGTAGCAATATCCGAACAAGACACGTATAACAAATAAGACTGTTTATATATGTACTTGTTAAAAACGTTTCTACACGCTAGAACACTACACAAGCACATTTAAAAGGAAATTTTAGAATACAATGAAATGTATTAAAAATAAATATCAAGTCTCTTATTGAACTTTCTACTGTGCAACAGATCTTTTAAGGTAAAGCATATAGGTTTATTCTCCATTTAAAAAATATTTAGTCTATTAAAAAAAATTATCAATATCTTTTCTTCAAAATGCAAAAACATCACTTTCTGCCCTGTAGCGGGTGAATATTAAGTTAATAATATGCCGCTTTTGCAGGGACATAGTATATTTTCTGGGCATTCCGAAAACATTCACAACTGAAAATTGACGATTTTTGATATATGACATTGTTGAAAGGAGTGATCTATATCGCTCACTCCTTTCAAGAACGTCATAATTCAAAAAACTTGATTTTTCAGGAGAACGTTTTTAAAGTTTAAAAAGAAATCACAATGTATTAAAAATAAACATCAAGCCACTTATTGAACTTTTTACTGCGCAACAGATCTTTTTAGGTAAAACCTGAAGGTTTTTTTTCCATTTGAAAAATATTTAGAATGTTTAAAAAAATTATTAATTAGTACCTTTTCATCAAAATGCAAAAACATCATTTTCTGGCCTGTAGCGGGTAAATATTAAGTTAAAAATATGCCGCTTTTGCAGGGATATAGTATATTTTCTGGGCACTCCGAAAACATGCACAACTGAAAATTGACGATTTTTGAAATATGACGTTGTTGAAAGGAGTGATCTATATATGTACACTAATCAATCGGCTCTAGCTCTAATGTGCGTGCAAATCAAGAATAACTAAACAAAATAGCCGATGAAAAATCCAACCCATCAGACAAAGATTAAGTCAATAGTCTTTTAATTGAGAAATCCAATACCGCCTTAATTTTAATGGCATAATTAGTCAAGTAAGCGACTAAAACAATGTATTTCTATTCTTAAGTGGATAATGATTAGTTTAATTTAAGAACCACTTAACGGACTATGCCTTAAGTTGAGCTCATTAATACTAATCAAACAAGTTTCGGTTTATCTTCTAATCTCACACTTTTCACACAATGTCTGCAGTGGCGCCAGGTATTAATGGCTATTCAGTAATACTGGAATATACATAGTGCGAAATGGGGCAACATTGACAACAGTGAAAACTTTCAATAGTAGAACGGCTAATCGTGTATTTAACCTTTTCCTTCCGGTGCTAAAACGCGTATTACTTTTACACTACACAATAAAAAATTAGCGATTTGAAATTCGGATTCATAGCTAATCCTCTCAATTAATTATAAATGAAGTCAAAAATTACAATAATTTAGATTTATTTGTTGAAAACATTAAAAAACCATCTGGCAACGCTCACGGAACCAGCATAGGTCCACTCTTGTCGGCAGCTCAAGAGCTACTGCCGGTAGCTAGCCAGAGAACATTGAGCTTTGAGCTTCGCACAGAGCAAGTATGCAAAAGTGAGATGCGAATATAGTGTCGCGGTTCCCGTACACCCTTCACGCGCTGTTAATACGCGAATTGGTTTCCGATATTCACAAAATACCTCCGATGTATCCGATAAATTTTGATTATTATTTATATTATTTTTTAAATCAATGCGTAAATATACTATGAAGGAATACCTAACATTTTCTACTACTACCATCACGCCGTTTCCCTGGAGGGGTAGGCAGAGAGGATTGAACGCCACACTCTTCTGTCCTGATGGAATGTCATCGTTTTCGTTACGACACGGGAACAGATTTACATGTCATGTGACCTTCAAAGGTATTTCAATAATAATATGGAGAAAATAAACTGTTTTTCACTTAACTCTATCAAGAATCGATTTTGAGATCTCATTTGTTATCGCCACTACATCATTTTTTTCGAATAGATTATCCTTTTTATTTATTTATTGAATTATTTTTCAAAACATATTACAAACATTAGTCATATACATAATATTCCCGATGAGTAATTTCTATTTCTCATTTTGGGACATGGGATTAAGGTTAACAAGACTGGAACACAGATAATAAAGTAACAAAAAAGGTTTTTTTTAAATAACCAATAATAATATATGGCAAAATATAAAAACAATTAACAGGGTTAATAAATAGTCATAAGAAGCATATTTAAAAGAAATAAATGAGAAAAACATAAGGTTTTTTTAAAGTTTTACTTAAAAATATTATTACTATTTCTTTTTTTTTTACAAAGTTACCCTATTTTGCTGAATATATTATTACAAAAACGTAATTAATTTAGAATGATTGCTATAAAAAATACGCGTCAATAGTTAACACATGTATGTATTTATTAACATTGATAAGAGGCGCCAAACTATTATCTTCGTATCATTGAATAACATCACCTTGCTTATTCAGCTGTAGAATCTAAATCCAAAGAAACCAATGATCGTATTTCATTTCATAAAAGCTAAACATGATTTCGAAAAAATAAGGAGAAGAAAAAAGATGATTTTTTTCATTTAACATGCTTCTTACCTTATGTTTTTTTTTACGGCTATTTACTGTACCTTTTATTGCTTTATATTTTACATGTTGCCCTGTGTTTTCTCATTTGTTACTTTCTTATATATTTTTCAGTCTCGTTAACCTTAATTCCATGTCCCAAAATGAGTAATGGAAATTACTCATAAGGAATATTATATTTCACTCACTCCTTTCAACAAACGTCATAAAATAAAATAAACTTGATTTTTCAGGAAGTCGTTTTTAAACTTTTAAAATCAAACAAAATGTATTAAAAATAAATATCAAGCCACTTATTCAACTTTTCACTGTGCAATAGATCTTTTTAGTTAAAACCTTACAATTTTATCTTCATTTGAGAAATATTTGGTATAAAAAAATTAAACCATACCTTTTCTTCAAAATGCAAAAACAACACTTTCAGCCCTTTAGAGGGTAAATATGAAGTTTAAAATATTCCGCTTTGCTGGGATATAATACATTTTTTGGGCATTCCGAAAACAAGCACAACTGAAAATTGACAATTTTTGATATATGACGTTGTTGGAGGAGTGAAGGAGTGAGCGATATGTGATTTATGTATGAAATATGTTGAAATTAATGAATAAATATAAATAAATAAAATAACGTATTTTTCTTAATTTTCATAACGTGCATATTGTTTTTCTTTATTAAAATAATATTTTTAAATAATATATGTAACAAGGTTGGGATATTCAAAACACACGAGTTTTAAGTATAAAAAGCTATAATGGCACACCTTCCGAGAATTAAAAATTGATATGCATAAAATTATATTTCACTTTTGTCGCGGAGAGTAGAAGAAAATGTAAACATAACGAATTGATGAAAATTGTTTAAACTGCATTTGAATCAACCTTGTTTTTATTTTATTTTCTCTAAAAATACACATTTTAAGTGTCAGAATAGTGGACTGTGGATTATTATTATGAATGCTCGACGGTTTTTGATGAGGGTCCATTTTGAGATAATATTTCAATGAGGACCCATTATTAATGAGACATTATTAGATATTCGCATTTTGAGTGTGTCCAAATACTTGTTCACAAAATCTGGATTGTCTCCAACTACAGGAATTATTCTCATATTATTTTTTGACATCTCATCAAACATGAAGAAGAATTCGGAAGTCTGGGCATTTACGGGGCGGACGGCCGTCATAGGCTCACCAATAGATGTCTCTAGTGAAGTTCTAGTGATTCAAGAATAATGTTTCAAAAATTGGTTCATTTATATAGAACTTCCAAGAATTTGAGTGGTGTGGTTGTAAATGGGTAGAATTGGTGAATTTTACACGTGTGTAAAGTAATCACTTAAACCAGCCCATGACGGTCATCCCAGACATCGATATTCTTCTTCATCTTTGATGAGACGTCAAAAAAATATTTTTAGTTTTATCATTTGAATCTATCTTGATTTTCTTTTAAATTTCACTAAACACAAAACAAAAACAATAGTTAAAAAACAGTAGTCTTCAGATTATTTTTTTAAGAAATGTTCGAAGTTTTATGATGGGGATCTATTATTAGATAATGCATACGTCATATAATGTATATTTTTACATTTCATTTTAATATTTTGAACAAATTTCATTCACTTTCAATAATCCAAATTTCACACAAAACACCAAACCAAAAATGATGATTATTTTTCATAAATACATTGTATCAGTTATACCATATGTTCTTATAATTCTATGGGTTTTTTAATGTACATTTTTTACGTATATTGTTTTAAAACACGCGTATAATCTTCAAAGAGATGACCAGTTTTTTGAACGGGCGAGATTTTGATCACCGCTCTCCCGAGGTAACCGGCATACGGCGCCATTGACAAATACTTCATCAATGAAGGCGCGGAAGAGCGGATTTATAAGCTGTCGGATAAAAACGCCCGAGTAACTGTTATGTTTACAAAACAAAGGAGAGAAAAAACCGAACGCCAACGCGTTTTCGCAATGTCGAGGATTATTGTAAATTTATATCCGCGTGGGATTCGCGGATTCAAAACCACGAAATCCAGAGGCCGTAACGTTACTATCTGCTGTCGACTAAATCCGTTATTTGCTGTCGAAAAGTATCGCTCCCGTAATCCGTGTTTTGAAAACAAAAGACAATCGAATATTTACATTTCCCGAAACGGTGAATGGACCATAAATGCTCGAAAGCTTTTAAAACGACCGATAATAAAATTGCGTTTATGTTTATTTTAAGTAAAACAAATAATGCGCCGTGAGTTAATCTTGCTTTGTCATCGATGAGCATCCTTATTCAATGAGGATGTACATATGCAAATACAATCAATGAATAAATAAGAAATTTATGAATAAACAAACATGAAATACACGTAATTAAGAAAATATTGTTTTTTTTTATAATTTATATGCATATATATATATATATATATATATATATATATATATATATATATATATATATATATATATATATATATATATATATATATATATATATATATATATATATATATATATATATATATATATATATATATATATATACATATATATATATACGTATATATATATATATATATATATATATATATATATATATATATATATATATATATATATATACATATATATATATACGTATATATATATATATATATATATATATATATATATATATATATATATATATATATATATATATATATATATATATATATATATGAATATAAATATCGGAGTAATAATTTACCTAACTTATGATGAACAAGACTTACGTTCATTAAAAGAATATTAATTTTAAGCTTAACTTGGTATGTATTACTATTTCATAAAATCTTTTGTGACATGTTTGTAAAAAATGGATAGTAGCGCCACAAAGTGACTGCCGAATCAATTAATGAAAAGGATATTTACTATGTCTAAGATGATACATTAAATGCTTAGATAGAATTAAAATGCGAGATTCGTTAAATTTAGCAAAAATATCAGCGGTTTCATATGCATGCACCCAATATACTATACATACACACACATATATAAATATGTTGAGTGTATCAATTTTTAAAAATCAAATTTAGGAGTATACGAGTACAAAGGAGAACTAAGAGTTTTTTTATTGATGTTTCAACAAGAGTAATAAAAGTATGGATGTATAATTGTCTAGGCATTTATATGGCTTAATACCTGTCATAGCTCATGGTTTAAGTGATCACTTTTTACACGTATAACATTCACCTTTCTACCCATAATTGACAATCACACTGCTGTGCCACACACACACACACACACATATATATATATATATATATATATATATATATATATATATATATATATATATATATATATATATATATATATATATATATATATATATATAGATATATATATTTATATATATACATATATATATATATATATATATATATATATATATATATATATATATATATATATATATATATATATATATATATATATATATATATATATATATTTATATATATATATAAATATATATAAATATATATATATATATATATATATATATATATATATATATATATATATATATATATATATATATATATATATTATATATATATATATATATATATATATATATATATATACAATATATATATATATATATATATATACTATATATATATATATATATATATATATATATATATATATATGAAACAAATACTGCTTTCCCTCCCTTAACGGGGTCACATCAAGTCGGTGACCATATCGCATAAATATATTTTACAAGCGCCATTACATTGTATTTTATGAATGAAACAAGTTATATTATGTGCTTCCCACGCGGGCACAAGAGTTGCGTCATCCTCAACACACATGCAAACATGCATTTAAGTTTTTTTTTTTAAATAAAATAACCAGCGATTTCTTGGTACACAAATTAACAAGGATTAGAACACACCTAAAAATCCATTTGTATTTATAATTTTTTTTGTCTTAATTGGCTTGAATCATCCAGATTTTTTTGTTCCGATATTTTAAAATTATGTAAAAAGGTGTGTAATATGAATATGTATATAATATTACCAAAAAAAGCGTAGGTCATAAGTAATTGATATTTTCAACTGAATATAAGATTTTCGACAGTATCTCATATAAGAAGAACCAAAACAATCACTTAATTCAGCCTATGACGGGTCGTAAGCCTTGTAAATACCCAAATTTTCATATTCTTCTTCATACATGTTGATATTTGGATACACCTTAAATATTGTGTACATAAAAACTGTCAAATCATAACCTTCATACAAAATTTAAATCGTGTTTTCAGGGGCCTTCAATATTCTTCTTCATCTATGTTGAGATGTCAAAATGTATTTATAACATAATTATAATGTATTTAAGATATGCTGGTGCGTAATTATGTACACGTAATTCCCAAAATCAATGTATATTTTAAATATACATATTAATTTGAACCACATAGGCTATTTTTTTTGAACTTGAACTTTTTCATATATGTATGTTTATTATATTTTGAACCGTTTTTTTTAGCAATTTTACTCATATTAACTTTCCTCTTGTATTGTTTAAGATGGCGAAATCACATTACCAAACTGTTACACATTAATTAAGTTTTTTTTCTAGATTTATATTATCCACTGACACTTCGTGATGGAATTGCATTTTAATATATTTAAGCAAAAATTTTAATCGAAAAAAACTTAATATATTATTTGATTAAAACCAATATTTCTAGCTTTTCCACTTTATTTTTATTTGACCAGCGACCGGGTTTCGTCGTTACCGACATCATCAGACTGGTGAAAATATTGGTTTTAATCTAATAATATATTAAGTTTTTTTCGATTCAAGATTTGCTTAAATTATTTATTGAAAAAACATACCTAAGTTCATTTTTCATTTTAACGTATAACTCATTTAGTACATATTTGCTAATTTTATTCATTTTCATCTTTTTGATTTTCTATTAAAATGAAATAGTGTTTTATACTAGCACTTTTAATCTAATTTTATTTCTGATAACATCTATTGTATTCTAGCCTGTTCCCTTAACTATAACCTAAAATATAATGCATGCCCACACACAGGCTATGCCTTTGTGGGATTCTTTTTTGTACTTGTATTTATATTAAATTGTTAAGAGCAAAATAATTCATAATAAAGAAAAAAAAATTGTACTACTTATGTTTTAATGAACAAATTAAATTTATTATCATAAATATAATTCTTACCTCACAGAAATGGGATTTTATTTTGGGCCCAGATAACACGGATGTTAATTTTAATATCAGAAGATCTATCAATTACCTGTAACAAAATAAAATTTCATCATTATTTTACATTCAATTTCACTATGTAGAAAATATTACGTTATATTGTAACAAGAAGTATTATTTCCTAGAAATATGTACGTGGATACATTATTTTAAATCGGGAATTCCCTCACATCAATTAATTAAGTCTATATCTTTGTTTTTTTGTACAACGATTATTCGATAGCAGCAATGATATAATAAATATTCCGCGGCATGATAGAGAACGGATATATTTAAAACATACTTAAGAAAGGTGTGTTGAGATGGTTTGGACATGTGGAGCGTATGAGTGAAGAAAGAACGGTTAAACAAATTTATGAGGCGAATGTAGTTGGAAAAAGAAGCAGAGGACGACCGAGGAAAACTTGGCACAATCAGGTATGTCAAATACTAATACGAGTCGTAATAATCGTCGGGTATGTATGAGGAGATGCATGAATGTAGAAGAGGCAAAGAATGTTTGCAAGGACAGAGTGGTGTGGCGTTCGATTCTCTCTGCCTACCCCTGCGGGGAAGCGGCGTGATGGTTAGTTAGTTAGTTTCATACTTTTACCATACCTTTTCCTACTATAAATAACATTTATTTTAACTCTTTTTTTAATATGTTTTACGATATTACATTTTTAATGACTTAAGGTAGGTATCATCCTTTAAAACTGTATATATATATATATATATATGTATATATATATATATATATATATATATATATATATATATATATATATATATATATATATATATATATATATATATATATATACATATAAATATATATATATATATACAAATGTATAAATGTACATATATACATTTCCGTGCAAAATTCAAAGCGAAAAATAAAAGATTATATTTTGCGTGGGGACTTTGATCGAGGTCTAATAATTTCCAACATTATACCAATCTAGCCAGACCGGCTCGATGGCTAGTTGATATAACGCATCTAATAGAAGTCTATTACTCGCAAGCAAATGGATTTGCATCAAAAAAGATGCTGGCGAGACATTTATGTACATGTTAAGTACCGTGTCAAGTGGCAGTGCGAGGAACGGAATTAAGATGCAACGGAGATATGGCCACATTTTGGCGACTGCGACTGCGACTGTGCAATTCTCGGCTGCGATTCAACTTGGACATGCAATTTGCAGATATAATAGTATTTACTTCACAACATTTTGAATGTGTCTAAATACTTGTTCACAAATCTGGATTATTTCCAATTATATATAAAACCCTTTGTGCCATAGGGCACTATGTCATATAAACGCAGTGTTATCTTGATCGTTTTTTTACACATGAAGGAAAGGTGATCAGCCGTCCGCTTCAGGTACCAGTCCATGGTAATATTGAATAAATATTACAGTGAAAACATTACTTGTATTTATTTCTACCCCCCTTGGGAATCGAACCCGGGACCTCCAGAACGGTAGCCGAGCGTGCTGACCATTACACTACGGAGGCTCCAATTATAGGAGTTTTTATTCATATTATTTTTTGAGTACTCATCTGAGATGAAGAATGATATAAAAGTCTGGGCATTTATTTTATAATCCAGGATTCGGACCTCGCATATTAATAAAACAGTTTCTGCTCAATAAACAGCTTCTTTTCATCTCTCCAATAGATATACCTAGTGAAGTTCTAGTGATTCAAGAACAATTTTTCAAAATTGGTTCATAAATATAGAATTTCCAAGAATATGAGAATGAGGTTGTCAATAATGGGTAGAATTGGTGAATGTTATTGGAGATAATCCAGATTTGTGAACAAGTATTTGCACACACTCAAAATATTGTAAGAAAAGTATATTTATTTCCACAATTTTGAAGAAAAAATTGATAAACTAATGAAGGAAACCATTTAATTTCTCTTTTTATAAAACTAATAACAAATGAAATTATTTCAGTCGTAACATTTTACGAGAATTTCTCTCGTTTCGATATGGTCATTTCCTGCTTAAATAACTTCATAATTTAATTTGCAATATCGAGTCGTTAAATTCCTTTCAGGCCACAATCCATTCTAATAATTCAACCACCCATTGTGGCTTGTCTCGACGTCATTTGTTCTTGCTCGGGAGTGTCGCCTTGTGATGTCGCCTTGGTTGACTAAGTCCGGGCAAAGAAAATCGGATACGAGCGGCAAAATAACTCAGACGCAATGTTTATGTTTATTTTGAACGACCGTGAAAATTCTCTAATTCTGACACTTCTAAATAACCAAATAGTCTAGATATAGCTTCAGTACAGAAACTGAAGTTATAGGTTCGCGTTGGGTCATGAATTTTCTTGGTGAAAATCCATTGTTATTTATAATATGCTTTGTAAATTATAGGTTTTGCGCAATAAGTAAAATATAAAAATAATTATATTTTCTCAATGTATAATTTCTTTATTTTGAAGACTTTCCGAATATCATCTCATACTGAAGTCTCTTTTCAAATATTTATCAAATAAATCGACTTTATTTATTTATTTATTTTTAGTTAATGTACACAAAAAAAGTGCACTAGCAAGATTATAGCTAAGAAGCAATATCTTCCAACAAACAAAAAACAGACTAGTAGTATTGGTATTTGCAATCAGAGGGTAGATAGTGCTTGAACATAAAATATAAATCAGA
Organism: Brachycentrus maculatus; assembly: GCF_059751285.1. Taxonomy (NCBI): domain Eukaryota; kingdom Metazoa; phylum Arthropoda; class Insecta; order Trichoptera; family Brachycentridae; genus Brachycentrus; species Brachycentrus maculatus. Next base: position 262,451 of record NW_028280786.1, read on the forward strand.
ATAAAAAAACAAATACAATTTACTGCTGGATTGATGAGCAACTTCTTACTATTAAAATTTTATGAAAATTACAAATTGATGATAATAAGGAGGGCAAAGGAAGAAGAGAGTTAAGAGAAGGAGGTAGAGGAATAACTAAGGAATGAGGTTTGATGGAGAGTTAGGATTCTAATGATAGATAGTAATGTCTCAGACGTTTCTTGAAAATCAGAGAAGATGCATTTTACATATTGAAGTCTTTATAAAAAAAAAATTAATGTTCCCTTGTTCAAAATTTTAAATCTCCTTAAATTATTCACCGATTGCCTTAAATTTATGACACAACATAGCATTCAAATACCCACGTGTTTTTACTTTTCTTTAACAAACATCACCGTAACAAAGATTGGCGTATTTTCATGATTGACGACTATACCCATAATATATGGAAAAAATATTATTTCTTTTTATTTTAATTGACATCGTGTACGATGTTGTGATTCGGCCCTTCGTCAGTAATTAACCTTCGTGGCAGCCGATTGGTTGCGTTGCTGAGGAGGGATTGCCGCCGTGTCGCATGTCCAGCGGAGCGAGTTCATTCACAAAGCCGAGAGCACCGGTTCAAGTCCCACGCAAGCTGTTAACCCTCTCCCACGCGATGGACCAGTAAGGGCATACCGCCGACCATACTCTTGGAACAACTGTCACGAGTTTAGGAAAGTACCTTCAGGTCATATAATGTATATATATATATATATATATATATATATATATATATATATATATATATATATATATATATATATATATATATATATATATATATATATATATATATATATATATATATATATATATATATATATATATTATATATATGTATATATATATATATATATATATATATATATATATATATATATATATACATAAATATATATATATTTATATATATACAAGAATATTCGATCAGCGTGGTTGTCAATCATGCGTAAAATGGTGAATGTTACATGTGTAAAAAATGATCACTCAAACCATGATCGATGACAGGTAATTAGCCATGTAAATGCCCGGACATCCGTATTTATACCACCCATGTTAAAACATCAATAAAAAACTCTTGGTTAGTGATCCTACTCGTATATGTGGAGGTTCTCACCAAACGTTACATTTCCATTATAAAAGTAATCAGGAATTCTAGCTTGTAAATTTGTTACGTTTTGGCGCGATTTAATGATTTCATATTAGTTTAACACAGGAGGAGTGTTCACGTTTTGTGGCAACTTTAATTAAGATTTCTATAAAATACAGTAAGCAGAACAGATTTTCGTTCAAAGGATTTTTTGTGCAATATTGGAAATGTAACTTTTTGGTGAAGACCTAATAATCCTAAATTTGTAAACAAATTTTGATGCACTCAAAATATGTTGTATCTATATATACGTATATTTATTATTATTATCATATTTGTGTAAACATTTATTTATTTTTGTCATCTATATAACTTTTTGGAACTACGTATGGTATTATATGTTTTTAGAATATTCTGAATGTGTTGAATTTATTTAAGAATTGAAAAATTTTTTTTTTTAAACATCCCTCCTAAATGTAATTACCAATCCCAATATACCCATAAAGTTCATGTGTTATAATATTGTAACGATTTCAATTAATGAGTTACAACTTCCATACAATAAACATTAATGGGAAGGTAGAGGAAAGACAATTGTGATGGTATGGGCGTATAGGATGCAGAGAACCCGAACATATAGTTAGTTAACCTGGCAATAGAAATGGATCTTCCTCGAGAGTTATCTAGAGGAAGACCAAACAATTCATGGATGCTGCAGAAAGATAACATGATTCGAAGGCATGGCCTAGGTGACGTTGTCCAGGACAGAAGGACCTGTAACCTGAGGACGAGGAGAGCTGACCCCAGCAGTCTACAAAGACGATTAGCTGGGATGTAACCAGGAAGAAGAAGAACTCGAATACAATAACGCGAGTGTTTTTGACTAGAATTTTCACTCATGAAATTATTTCACCTACATGAAATTATAGTAACTTTAAACATAAAGAGTAAATCCACTCACTAGTAGGCATAGGCTATGAAATTTATAAAGTTGAAGACTGAGTAGGGACATGATAAACGGTGTTGCATAAGCCGTAGCTAGATTTCAGAGTCACTTGGACGTAAGGTAAATAAAAAAAATCGAATACAATAAACATTTTTTCTCCATGAGGCAACTAATATGTGTCCAGAATAAAGCAGATGTCCACCAGATGATCGGGCGCTCCTCCCACGTGGCCGGGTGACTCACGCGCAGACGTGAGCACGTGTTACATATACACAGGTAAGCAGCGCGCAAAGGTAGGTACCCAGTCAAGGTACAACATGCACGGAACAACCGGTTAATGTAATTCCGACTGCAACTTACTAACATCGAATCGATCGCAACATTGTCACCGCGGGGCCATATGCTCCAATCCCGCACGATATTCGAATAAATCGCGCTGGAAACTTGGCCACTACACAATCTGTGCCGAATTTCGAATGATTTCCATCGAAACATTGTCTCCGCCGTTCTCCAAATTCGAAATTTAGAACGATACATTGAAATTGCCAACAATATATTCGAATGCCCTTATAAACTTGGCCGCTCAACAATCGGGAACATATTTATATTCGAATTTCGAATGACTTCCATTGAAACATTGTCTCCGCCGTTCTCCAAATTCGAAATTTAGAACGATACATTGAAATCGCTAATAATATATTCGAATCCCTGAATAAACTTACTCGCTCGACAATCGGAGATATATCGCTGGTTAAATGCCACAACGCAAAAAAATAAACTCTTTATTCCAAAAATGGTATCTAAAACGTCAACATTTTCATATTCGAAAACCATGATTCTAGCGTTAGAAATGTCCATTTAATTTAGAATCATGGGTGTCTATTTTGAATATGAAAATGTTGACGATTTAGATACCATTTTTGAAATAAAGAATTATTTTTTTTTGCGTTATGGCCCTTTAGCATTTAATCAGCGATATGTATTCCGAATGTTTTTTTAAAACATTATTTAAACACTGTTTTCCAAATTCAAAATTTCGAACAATACTTGAAAACACTAATTCAAATATCATCTTTGGAGCAGAATATATTCAAATCTCATTGGAAATTTGGCCACTAAACAATCGAGGCCATAAGCTTGAATTTCGGATGATTTTCATTGAAACATTGTCTCCGCTGTTCTCCGAATTTGAAATTTAGAACCATTCTTGAAAATACGAAATAAAATATCATTTTAATGGACAATATATTAAAAATTCAAACTTGGCCACATTTCCTAAATTCTAAATTTAGAACGATATTTGAAAATACGCATTCAAATATCATCTTTGGTGGATAATATATTCAAATCTCATTTTAAACATGGCCACTCAACAATCTAGGCCATATTCTTGAATTTTGGATGATTTGTATTGAAACATTGTCCCGCTGTTTTTCAAATCCAAAATTTAGATAATTTACTCGTATATAAATTGAAATTAAAATATCGTCAACTTTGAAAACGTTTTAAAACTTTGAACAAATTTTCAAAATCGTTACAGAGACGTTCTTGAAACAGCTTGGCAAAATATCCAAATCTCGAATATTACTTGAACCATATCCGTAGATTTTTGTCGTCATCCCTATATTGTCGGCCAAAAATTAAATTATATTTGACAAACAAAGAAAAACATTACTACCACTTGAAATACATTTCAGTAATATACAAAATCTCGAATGTTGTTTGATCTTGAAATGTAAAAACAGATACATAGGTGTTACATATGTTTTTTTTTCTTTTAATTTGAATACCGTGTTATTGAGACAGCAACCTCTAAAATTTGAATTTCCTACAGACTTAGAATTAATGAAAAATTAATGTTACAAATTTGTGTATATATATATTTATATTCTTTAGAGAAATTGTGCATTGAACACTTTAATGTATTTTTGTACATGAATGGTAAAACATATTGATCGATAAAACCCTTAGGTGCGGATAAATATACTACAAAAAAGTTTAAATTATGCTCACGACATTTTGGGTATATCCAAATTCTTGTTCACAAATCTGGGATTCTTCACTAAAGAGTTATTTACTCCAAAGTGGAGAAACACAAATATGTGAACACAACAAGGATCTGGACACATCAAAATATTGTAAATAAAATAACTGGAAAATTATACTTTGTAGGTATTTTTAAAAAAATATAAATCATATTTTTAGGCGTCTCCCAGTATGTAAAATAATTCGGGAAGAATCTTGCATTCATTTGAAATAAGGGCCTCTGCTAAATAAAAATTGACCTCAAATCAACCATAAACGCTGCCGTGAACTCACACATGCAGCGACGTGTGAATTATATGATATATATATATATATATATATATATATATATATATATATATATATATATATATATATATATATATATATATATATATATATATATATATATATATATATATATATATATATATATATATATATATATATATATATATACAAGAATATTCGATCAGTGTAGTTGTCAATCATAGTCATTTTATATTTTAACCAAAAAACATTTTTAGATTTAATTGAAATAAACGTTTTATATTTTTTTTGGTTCCAAAAAATGGGAGTTCCAAAAAAATATTACAGCGGTCGTCAATCATGGATAAAACGCTGAATATTATACGTGTGTAAAGTGATTATTTAAACCAGCCAACGACAGTTCGTGAGCCCTGTAACTGTCCAAACAGCCATATATTTCATCATCTATATTTGAGCTTTCAGCAAAAAATAGTTTTTAACATATTAAAATAGTTTTGAACCACTACAATTCGCTCTACGATAAATTGATTTGTTGCGATTTTCATAGCGATATTTTCTATTACTATTCGAGTCTGTGTGCAGTTGAAATGAAATAAATCAAACTCGCCATATGAACAGCAATAAATCTCTTATCTCACTGATGCATAATAAAACATTTCAACGCGAACCTACGCACTAATTAAACTCCACGAGTCACCACACTTTCAGCACTACGTGGTAATATAGTGTGGCACCTTTTCAAATTTTCTTCAAATATTAATTAATAAAATGTTCAAACAAACTTGAAATTTCACAAAACTTTAAGTGTATCGAAATAAAAATAATTATAATAAAACCCTTATCCGCACCCCAATGGTGCATAGGGCACTGCGACATATAAACGCAGTGTTATCTTGATCGTTTACACATGAAGGAAAGGTGATCAGCCCTCCGCTTCAGGTACCAGTCCAGGGTAATATTGAATAAATATGACAGTGAAAAAATCACTTGTATTTATTTTACCCCCCTTGGGAATCGAACCCGGGACCTCCAAAACGGTAGCCGAGCGTGCTGCCCATTACACTACGGAGGCGGACAAAATACAAATACAAAATACAAATACAAATACTTGTTCAAATTTGGAATTTCTCTATTTGGGAGTCATTACATTTTTTTTCAATTAAAACATGATTGTCAAATTTATGAAGCCGTTTATTTGATCAGCCTATGATAGTTCATAAGCACTGTAAATACCCAGATTTATTTATTCTTCTTCATCTATGTTGAGATGGTAATAAAATGTAAAATAACTCCTAAGTGGAGATCTGTCATAGGCGTCTTAATAAACCAAGCCTATGACGGTCATAAGCCCTGTAAATGCTAGACTTCGATATTGTTTTTCATCTTTGATGAGATGTCAAAAAATAATGTTAAAAATAACTCCTAACTAGAGATAATCCAGATTTGAGAATACGTACTAGGATACACTCAAAATGTTATGAATATACTTTTATGTAAACTTTATAAAATTAAACAACTTTTTTTCAACCGCTTTTTTGTTATTATTACACTTTAACCTACCGGTTTCGACAAGAACCTTGTCACCATCAGGGTTTATTAAATTCTAAAACACTAAAAACATTAAAATACTCAATGTTAACTACATTCCCTTACCAAAAACATCCACACACTCCAAATTTACATTTAGGATTTTTTACGGAGTGTGTGGAAGTTTTTGAAAAAAGAATGTAATTAACTATAGGTATTATAATGTTTTAGAATTTAATAAACCCTGACGATGACAAGCTTCTTGTCGAAACCCGTAGGTAAAAGTGTACTTATAATGAAAAAGTGGTTAAAACAAAGTTGTTGAATTTTATAAAGTTTATAAAATGTGCCAAAGTATCTGCGAAAAACATTTAAGAAATACTTGAGTATTTTTTTCTCTTGAAGATGTTGCTTCATAACAAAGCTTGTATAAATTTTACAAAAAGATATAAGTAAATAAAATAAATGAATATGCATTAGTTAGTTTACATAAGTTAAAATAATGGTCGTAATAATTAATTTTAATATTTTTTAGTATAAGCCGTTCGAGATCGCGTTTCCAGAGCTCGCGATATGTTGTGGCCCAACAATTAACCTAAAAAGATAGGACGGCGCCACGGCCGGACGGGGGCGGTATCACACACTAAGCTTCACGTTCAATAACATGTTATTATTATTATTATTACTACACAAATAAAAGTTTAATTTCCTTTTTACGACCGATTACGGACTCCATATTACGGCGTTACGCACTCAATTTATAAATAGTTTTATAAAAAAGAAAAAAAAATAGCTGACAATTCAATTTATGTACATTATTTTTATGAGACCAAGAAATTACACGATAATTTTGACATAAAACTTATTTAAATCCAAGCGATACTTTATCCTATTTTCCGTATCATAAAGACACATTAAATTATTTTTGCAGCAAACACAGAAGGAAAAATAGCAATTATATTTTTCTACATTCAGGGGCAAGACTTGGCATCGTAGCAATGCAATTATTAGAGTCTATGATAGCATTAACATTATTTAAAATATATATTTTTTAAATGCAAATGAATGTGATAATTTTGTTTTTAAAAAATCGGCAAATACATTTATCAGGTAAAAGATTTTAGTATAAAAATCATGAAAATTTTTCAAACGATTGCATTCCATATTTTTTATATCTTATACATACGTTATAAACTCTCCTTTCTACAAGAAAATTCCTGCTAGTTTTTCATTTTAAATCTTTATAACTTTATTTAATTTATTCCAAGCGTCATTTTAATAAACAGTTACATAAATTGGTCCGTCACGTTTTTTCTTATAAAATATTTAAATTCGGTTTTCGAAACCTCGTAATTCATTTTAGGCGGTATCGAGAAACCATACCATGTAAACTATAAAAATTTAAAAATTCGTTTGTTTAATATTTTAAATTTTAAGTTAAAGTCATTCACAAATTCCTTTGATATTTTGACACAACGTTGCATTCAAACACAATAATATTTTCATTTACCTGTGACTTTTGGTTTATGTGGTGTTTTTTACCTATGGCAGGGTCATCTGTTGAACGTAACAGCAACACAAGCAATCCTAAACATTGCTCATGGCGGGCAGCGTGCTTCTTAAAAGGTGCTATAACGTAGCATTTTCAATAATTTCGATTACATTATTGTTTAATGGGATCTTAATAGTTTCATTGTTTCACAGGCATGGTGCAATCAAACATATTACAAATAAATGCTGTCTATATTCTTTCTTTGCCATTTTAGCAGATTAAACAGAGCAACGCGGGGCTAGATAAACATAGTTTTCTATTTTTTTAAATTTATTCAGTGATTTACCAATTCAACCTTTTAGGAAATTTCGATAAATTACGTGTTTGATAGATATTTTTTGTTTTTAATTACAAAAAAAAAAATCATTATTGTTTTGTGGTGTTTTTGCTTCTATTCACCTGAAACGATCTATTTATTTGGTAAACACCATTGTGTAGAAGTCACGTCAACGAAATTTGTCGAATGATTTCATCACAAAAATAATAAAATCAATTAGCGTGCCATAATTTATTTGATATCAAGATTTAAATTCGTCGAACAGTAAACTTAAGTACATATCATTACCCACATAATTTACTTAAGTTAATCCTTACGTATAAATTTACGAGGTCAACAAGAGAGTGAGTTCATTCAGTATGTTTATCGGGTTCGCGGAACTCATCGACTTTATTCCCACGAACTGGTGAAAGTTCGGTTTTCACGGTACCTTGTCTTCAATGACGGCCACCGCCAGGACGAAACCACTGCGTCAATAAATGCGTCAACCTTAAGGCCCAGTATTCGTTAAGTCGCAACTTAATTTTCTCGAAATCCAGGTAACATTTATGTATTATTTTTTGACATCTCATCAAAGATGAAGAAGAATATGGAAGTCTGGGCATTTACAGGGCTGACGACCGTCATAGGCTGGTTTAATTGATCACTTTACCACGCACATCTTCATTAAAAGCTTCTTTACATCTCCCCAATAGATGTCTCTAGTGAAGTTCTAGTGATTCAAGAACAATGTTTCAAAATTGGTTCATACATATGGAACTTCCAAGAATTTGAGTAGTATGGTTGTCAATAATGGGTAGAATTGGTGAATTTTACACGTGTGTAAAGTGATCACTTAAACCAGCCTATGATGGTCGTAAGCCCTGTAAATACATAGACTTCCATATTATTCTTCATCTTTGATGAGATGACAAAAAATAATATGAAAATAACTCCTGTAATTGGAGATAATCTAGATTTTGTAAAAAAGTATTTGGACACACTCAAAATGTTTTACGTAATCGATTTTTTGACTCTTTCAAATATTTTACAAACTTGATCATTTTTCTCAATGTTATCGGTAATGTTTATCTCAACCTTGCATTCTTTCCTTATTTCACCGTTCGAACATCTATAAAACATCGTTTTTGCCGCACATTCGTCTGAGGTATCGCATTTCGAACGTACATAGTTTGACAAAAGCGATAAAGAGGATGTAAAAAATAATATAAAATATGTTTAATTATAAAAGTATATATAAATATAATATAAACTTATAATAGTCGACAACTTTTTTTTTGACATCTTAATATATGTAGATGAAGAAGAATATGGAAATCTGGATATTAACAGGGTTTATAACCTATCATAGTATAGTTAAGTAATAACTTTATTATTACATTACAAGACAATTGTGTTATGTGAAAAATATTTTTTTAAATAACTATATATTGTTGGTGCCGACAACGTACGAAATTTGCCGACCATTCCCGAATGGTTCCCAAACAATAGTGTGCAGTTTACAGTTAAATCATTCCCGATACTAACACAACACATGTTCCCACACAGGCGTGACTTGTATGCAAATATAGGCAGACATTCCCGTATAACCGGCGCTTTGCACCTACTTGAAGTGCCATGTTATGCATCGACAGAAGAACCTCAAACTGTTTTTAAAAGGAAACTAATTAACTAACTAACCATCACGCCGCTTCCTCGCCGGGGGAGGCAGAGAGCATCGCCACACGACTCTGTCTATGCAAATATAAATAGTCTATTAAAATATTAAAGCATATTAATTAGCCTATCATCTAAAAATTAAACAATAAAGATTTCGAAGTTAATCCGGTACATTTGGCTGAACCAATCTGCAATTTCCCGCATTGATTGGGACTGACTAAAGCATCAATCGACCAATAGTATACTGCCTGGTCTTAATGCGTAAACTTCCTGTAAACCTCCTGTAAACATCCTGTAAATCTCCTCTAAACCTCATGAAAACCTCCTGTAAAACTCCTATAAAGGTCCTGTAAATATTCTGTAAAGCTCCTGTAAACCTCCTCTTAAACTTCTGCTAACCTTCTGTGTACCTCCCACAAACGGTTCTGGCAGATGGTTTCCGTTTTTTCCTCCTCGGTAGCGCATTCGACTACCGTGCTAGAAATCTCTGGGTTCGATTCTCAGAAGGTTGAAATAAAGGTAAGTGGACTTCACTTTAATATTTATTTAACCTTTACTTTTATATTTTTATTTTATTTATTTATTTAAACCCAGCACTGAAATGAGTTTTGTTGCAAAACATTAATGTTTTTCAAATAAATATTGAAAATCCTAAAGATTTATGCCTACAAAAATGCATGTTTTGAATAATATAATAATAATATAATAAAACCCTTATCCGCACCCTAATGGTGCATAGGGCACTGTGTCTTATAAACGCAGTGTTATCATGATCGTTTTACACATGAAGAAAAGGTGATCAGCCCTCCGCTTCAGGTACCAGTCCATGGTAATATTGAATAAATATTACAGTGAAAAAAATAATTATATTTATTTTTACCCCCCTTGGGAATCGAACCCGGGACCTCCAGAACGGTAGCCGAGCGTGCTGACCATTACACTACGGAGGCGGACGAATAATATAACGAAATAAATATTTTGTAATAAAATAAGGTTTTTGTATACTAGCTATTCGTATAGTACAGTAAATAAAATAAAAACATGTAGGTACGCACAATAAATTGAATTGCAATAAATTTTTCATCCATTGCTTATTTTAAGTTTGAGATTCTGTGGTTCCATAAAGGTTCCGAACATTTTGCAAAATCCGCCGTGAGTCAAGCAATCAGGAAGGGAATGTGTACCTTCTGATACAATATCGTTTATACAGGATGCTACTAGAACCATCATCAACCTTGAATGAGATTTTTATACTAATTTTATACATGTGTTATTGCAGTTTTTTTTGCTTGTGATGTAAAAAAATATTCAACAAAATGTTTAAATGCATGTATCAAAAAACAAATCGCAAAACTTGCGATTTTTGTTTCCGCGGTGATACACTTATTGCATGTTAACACATTTCATGTTTCAAGGGGGGAACTGTCATATATGGAAAATTTTACGCACTGGCAACAGCATTTCAATCAACTTACCAAAGCTGGAAGTAATGATGAAATATATTAAATATGAAGATAATTAAAAAAATATTTCGTTGTTAGAGTAGGTATGTAAAACCCAATATTCCTTCAGATCGAAAATTGCAAATGGGTTCACTATCACTATCCACACAGTTTTCTGCGCTCCTGGTATATCATATATTGAGGACCACTCTTATTACTGAATATATATACATATTTAAATATATATATATATATGTATATATATATATACATATATATATATATATATATATATATATATATATATATATATATATATATATATATATATATATATATATATATATATATATATATATATATATATATATATATATATTATATATATATATATATATATATATATATATATATATATATATATATATATATATATATATATATATATATATATATATATATATATATATATATATATATATATGTGTGTGTGTGTGTGTGTGTATGTGTGTGTGTGTGTTTGTAAGTGTTTTATATTTATCACAATAAAATGAGATAACTCCTTATAAAAGGAAACGCAATTAGACTTAAAATGTGTTTCTATATCTAGTATTGTTCCGCAACAATGTCTCCTTGTACGTATAAGCCTTGTGAGAACATTGTAGAACATTCGAAATCAGACATTTATTGAATTTATTGGTAGGAGAATCATAATACGTTAATGTGCTCATTCGACAATGTGGCAATTATGTAAAATAGATATTTATAATGTTTTGCTCTTTAATAGGCAATATAATTCACCTTTTTAGCGAACGAATGATACTTTGGAACATTTGAATTAGCATGATAAAGAAAAAAAGACATTATAATTAATTGAATAGGGTCCAAATTTCCCCGTCTTAGGAGGCGGGTTTCTTGAAACAGAACTGTTTTTATTTTCAGAAAAAACTATTGCAAAACCATTACAAAATTTACATACCATGCAAAAAAAGCTCCGAAGTATCTGTTTTTAAATTATATTGATGTTATATAATAATAAACACAAAAAACTTTGTGATTATTTACTGCTTATGAAAAAAACACAATTTTTTTATTAATTTTAAAGAAAAATAAAAAATTTCAAAATAATATATTTATGGGCACCAAACGGTGCATAGGGCACTGCATCGAATTGACGCAATGATGTCTTGATTGTTACTTACACGTTACACGAAGGCAAGATGATATATCCAGCACTTCAAAATAATATATTTATGGGCACCAAACGGTGCATAGGGCACTGCATCGAATTGACGCAATGATGTCTTGATTGTTACTTACACGTTACACGAAGGCAAGATGATATATCCAGCACTTCAAAATAATATATTTATGGGCACCAAACTGTGCATAGGGCACTGCATCGAATTCACGCAATGATGTCTTGATTGTTACTTACACGTTACACGAAGGCAAGATGACATATCCAGCATTTCAGGTACCAGTCCAGGGTAATATATACAGGGTTGCAACAAAATTAATCACGCTATCGGAAGATGTTAAAAATTTTGTTTGCTGATTAAAAATTAGGATGTCAATCATATTTGACATTTTTGAACTAGACAGCTCCAGTACACAAGCTGTATTTATAAAGAATGCAAGTATGAAAAATCAGTAATATTTATTTAAATCCCCCGTGGGAATCGAACCGAGGACCTCCAGCACGGTAACGTAACGCGCTGACCATTACAGTACATCGGCATATACGGCTGTCCAAACTTTTTTATAACGTTTTTTGCATTTTTGGACTAAGTAGACTTTTGTCCGATTTTAGCGATTTTTCAGTCTAATATTTATTTAATATGACCCTGGACTGGTACCTGAAGCGGAAGGCTGATCACCTTTCCTTCATGTATTTTACGATCAAGATAACACTGCTTCTATACGATGCAGTGCCTTATGCACCATTGGGGTGCGGATAAGGGTTAGAAGAAGGACTAAGTAGAATCTACTCAGTCCAAAATTGCAAAAAAAACTTTTTTTAAATGTCCCTTACTGCGTTTTAAGTTTGGTCACATGGTAACATGTTGTGCAATGAATGATATTTAAAATATCTTATATTTTTATTCTTGTTGTAATGTTTTAAAAATAATAAAACCAAAAACTTATATAACATCCAAAAATAAATGAGAATGTGGTAATGAAAAATTAAATATATTTGACAGTATCTTTTGCATATAAAACATATGCCAAAATGCGCCTTTTTAACATAAAAATACCTGAATGCGTATAAGTTACGAAACCATATTTACTTAAGTTTTTTAAAAGAATATTAATATAACCAAAAACTTATATAACATCCAAAAATAAATGAGAATGTAGTAATGAAAAATTAAATATATTTGACAGTATCTTTTGCATATAAAACATATGCCAAAATGCGCCTTATTAACATAACAATACCTGAATGCGTATAAGTACGAAACCATGTTTACTTAAGTTTTTTAAAAGAATATTATAATAAATCTACCATCCAAACACTTTAACATGAAACCATTCAACGCTCAAACTAAAACCCGAACAATTCATTTTACAAAAAAAAATAAAAAAAATAATCATTATCAAAAATATTTTATTTATTTGATTTCAGAGGAAGTGCAGAAAATTAAAGTGTTCATTTAAGAAAACACGTGTTAACAATAAACTAACTACCATTTTTGTTTTGACTACTGCCATGTTGAATCTAGTTTTTTCGTTTGTTTTTTTGTTGCTTTCAGTTTTAACATCATCGAAGTGACAAAGCGATATGTATTCGGTGGCGAATCCTATTAACGTCATATGCATTACATGTGATTTGTACAGGAGTATGACAACATTATTTCATTCCTCGTTTCATTGCTTGAGGTTTTACGATGGTCCCTAAAACCCATTACTCGTCTCTCGATTACCATGGCCTTTAATCATTGTTGTCACATCGTTTGCCTTCGCTTCGTAAGTATAAAGTCATCAAATTATTGACAAAATAGTGAAATCGTACAAACAATTTAAACATTTACTTATTTACAACATTTTGAGTATGTCCAAATACGAATCTGGATTTTCTCCATTTGGGAGTTATTTTATATGTTTAGTTATGTGAAAATAACGCATAAGTAGAGAAAAATCCAGATTTCTGAACCAGTATTTGGACACACTTAAAATAGTTAAACTATAAGCTACATCAAAAATAAAAATCATGTTTTCAAGCGTTTCTCAGTATGTGAAAATAATCAGGGGTTCGGATCTTGCGTAAAATATAAAGATCTCTGTTTAATAAAAGCTTTCCTCAATCCAACAAAGATGGCTGTTGTGGACTCATGTGTACTATGTCGTAAGATTGAACAGTATATCTAGGAGTTCCAAATATTTGAGTGGTGTAGTTGTCATTACGGGTAGAATTGTGAATGTTGCACGTATGTATGTAAAGTGATTACTTAAACAGCCTATGGCATGTTATAAGCCCTGTAAATACATAGATTTCCATATTCTTCTTCTTCAAAGTTGAGATGTCAAAATATATTCAGTTATTTTAGAAGCATATTTTTCCATTTTATTAAAAAGGTATTGAAAAATTCTAAGAATTTATTACTATTTATTTCATCAGACACTTGAGTCGCCAAGTACTTGAATAAGGTTTTGAATATTGAAAGCATTAACTCTGTGGATCATATTGATATATTATTTCGAGAAATAAAAATAGTTTGTGTCCTGATCCACTCACATTCAAATGTGAGTGTATCAGAAAACTTATTCAAGTATATTATTTCTCGAAATAATATACTTTAATAAGGCTTCGTCTTTTCCTATTTGTCCATTTCATTAATAACAATTACATATGGGTATTTATTTTTTATTTATCATAAATTTAGCGTGGATTTATTTTTTAAAAAAGGTCGGTGATAGGTTCATTTACCCTACATATATATATATATGATAGGTAATAAAACAATAAATTAAATACAATTATCTGAGTTGTGCGCCTGTGTGAGTGAGCCAGACAACTTACATATTTATACATATATAATGTGATCAAACGAGTTTTGTAAAGCATAATTATTTTTTATTAATCAATTATGGTTCGAAGCATTTTATAAATTTTTATTACTAAAAATGACCGTTCCTATACACATTTTTACCACCGTGTTTGCACAAGAATTTGACGAATTTTTGGTGAAATTTATTAATTTATATTTTAATGGTATTTTGGTTAAAGTTATTCAAATGTTTAACTTGAACTAGTGATCTACACAACAAAATAGTATATGAAATTATACTTTATGATCGTAAAATACATCTTATTTAGAAAAATTGCATAATTTATATACCAATTATTATTTTCTCGAATTTCGATATAACTTGCATATTTGAACAGGTAAATTCGAATGACTGTGTGCGATTTTATTTAAAATGATATTTAATATTTAAAATTAATATTTATTTTTTTATTAATATACACATTAAAACATTTATTTTCTCTTTTATTTTTATATGAGAGTTTTATTTTTTTCATTCATTGTAAAATTAAAAATATGAAATGTAATATTTTTTATTTTCTAGTAAACTAGACTAAGCTATAGCAGCACGTGGCTGAATATATACTAACACATAATAAAATATAAATTTGTTTAAGAAAATATTTCGGATGTTCAACATTTAAAGCACTTACTTTGTGGTTAGTCATTTTAAATTTTATATGTATATTCCATAGCACTCTTCATATATTGGTGACGTGTAGTATTGTTTGGATGTTGTTGCAGTGATTGTCCTGACGAAGAGACGGGTATGTCTCGAAACCGGTAAACAAAAAAATCTCGGTGAATGGCCTTTATATTACTTACATTTTTGTAAAAAAAAGTATTTAAGTAAAAATATTTCATTTTATTTTACACGATATATTGTTTTATATATTTTATATTCAAGTTATACAGAGGGTGTTTGGTATTCGTTATCAAATTTAATTAAAATATTATTGCTGAAAAATTACGATAAAAAATACAAGATTTTTCCTCCATTGACAGCTTTGTTTTGCGTTTCAACTTATTTCAAGTCTAACGGCAGCAATATAAACGTAATAAACGATGTAATGTGATACTTATTATTTAGTTTTATACCAATAATCTATATTTATTTTGTTTTCAACAAAACACAATTATTGTATTCTCAATTATATGCGATGAAAATCACAACAAATTATCGGTCTATAATTTATTTTATTTTAAAATATTCACAGAAAACCAAAAACAAAAAAAAAACACTGATATACAATACACATATTATTAAGATTTGAAAATGATGCAGAATGCATCAGTTCCCATTCCAAACAGTTTTTATTTTCACTCGTTGACGAGAGAGAATATCTGTGGTTCTCAAAACAGGTTATGTTTTTAATTTTTTAACTCAAAACTTGGTTTTATACAAGTGTTTAATTTTTATATTTAAATCATTATTTAATTCCACAAAACCAATAAGTATAGAAAATGTTAATAAAACATTATTTATATATATATATATATATATATATATATATATATATATATATATATATATATATATATATATATTATAAAACCCTTATCCGCACCCAAATGGTGCATAGGGCACTGTCATATAAACGCAGTATTATCTTGATCGTTTATACATGAAGGAAAGGTTATCAGCCTTCCGCTTCAGGTACCAGTCCATGGTAATTTTGAATAAATATAACAGTGAAAAAATCACTAATATTTATTTTACCCCCTTGGGAATCGAACCCGGAACCTCCAGAACGGTAGCCGAGCGTGCTGACCATTACACTACGGAGGCGGACAAACATTATAACATTAAATATTTTCTGCTGTTTAAAAAGGTGGCATTTTAAATGAGTATTTATTTTTTTACGCTGTCTGACGATGAAAATTTTCAATATTACCAAGTGTATTGATAACCTTGAATACGAAATAATCTAAATTATCTATTTCTTTCAATATACTTTGATACAAAGTAGTCTTGTTTCGGATTGCCCACCCAAAGAGACATATAAGGATATTTTAAATTGTATATCCTTATAAACCAGACTAATTATCACTAATCAAGAAAAATAATCCTTAATGGTATAATGTACGAGAAAAACTTGTTATTCATACTCGGGGTGATATCTTACAAGTTGTCACAAAACAATTTATTTCTTATAATTTTTTGACATCTCATCAAAGATGAAGAAGAATATGGAAGTCTGGGCATTTACGGGGCTGACGACCGTCATCGGCTGGTTTAAGTGATCACTTTACACACGTGTAACATTCACCAATTCTACCCATTATTGACAATATAAGAGTTTCTGCTTAATAAAAAGCTTCTTTACATCTTACCAATAGATGTCTCTAGTGAAGTTCTAGTGATTCAAGAACATGGTTTCTAAATTGGTTCATATATATAGAACTTCCAAGAATTTGAGTAGTGTGGTTGTCAATAATGAGTAGAATTGGTGAATGTTACACGTGTGTAAAGTGATCACTTAAACCAGCCGATGACGGTCGTCAGCCCCGTAAATGCCCAGACTTCCATATTCTTCTTCATCTTTGATGAGATGTCAAAAATAATATGAAAACTCCTGTAATTGGAGATAATCCAGATTTTGTGAACAAGTATTTGGACACACTCAAAATGTTGTAATTTATTTCTTGTTAAATAGGATTATCTTTAATTGTCCGTCTCCGTAGTGTAGTGGTCAGCACGTTTGGCTAACCCTTGAGAGGTCCCGGGTTCAATTCCCAGTGAAGCCAAAAGAAATATAAGTAATTTTTCAATATAATGTTTATTTAATACTGCTCTAAACTGGTAGCTCAAGCGCAGGGCTCATCACCTTTCATTCGTGTATTTAGTAAATTTGAATAACCTTACGTCCAAGTGACGGAAATTTAGCTAAGGCTTATGCAACACCACTTATTTTGGCCCTACTCAGGCTTCAACTTTACAAATTTTAAAGCCTATACCTACTCATGAGTGATTTTACTCTTTATGTTCGTAGTTCCTATAATTTCATGTAATTCATGAGTGGAAATTCGAGGCAAAAGCAGTCACTGTATTCAACGATCAAGATAACACTGCTTATATACTACACAGTGCCTTATGGCCCATTAATAATAATTAAAAACTGATCCATTCTATTGAAATGATGCTTTTATACTGTCCTAGGCCAGACGATATACACCGTAAAAATCGTGGATATGGCATTAGGTACTTAAATGAATAGATCATCCTTTTTACAATTGTTTGGGGAAGTTATTAGTAATTCAAATCTTGACTTTTCGGACTCTTATCAGTTCATATTATAATCATCAATTAACTGTGGCAAGAATAAAATATGGTTAATTTAATTCACCATAATTTAAGTACTTATTGTATTTTATTAGGTAGGTCAAAAAATAAAAATATTAAAATTATAAAAACAATTTTCAAAGTTTCTACTCATATTTCTAATTATTGTAACTGATTATATACGCTAAGAAAATCAAAATATTTACAACCATTTTTAGGATAATTTAACAAATAGAAATGACAAAAATGTTCATATTACTAACAAAATACACTTGGACGAGAAAAATGGTACCACATTAGTAAAAATCATATATTTCGTATCGTAATGGCCAGCACGCTTGACTACCGTTCTGGAGGTCCCGGATACGATTCCCAGGGGGGTAAAAAAAGTTTTGACAAGTTATATTTATTTTATAAGTGATTTTTTTCACTCTAATATTTATTTAATATTACCCTGGACTGGTACCTGAAGCGGAGGGCTGACCGCCTTTCCTTCATGTATTAACGAACAAGATAACACTGCGTTTATATAATGCAGTGCCCTATGCGCCATTGAGATGCAGATAAGGGTTTGAATTGAAAAATGATTATGTAACAAAAATAAAAAAATCAAAATGAATAAATTATTAAGTCATATCGCTCACTCCTTTCAACAACGTCATATATCAAAAAAATTGATTTTTCAGGAGATCGTTTTTAAAGTTTAAAAATAGAGCCAATGAACCCACTTATTGAACGGTTTTTAATATACAGTATGAGGTTGTTGAAAGGAGTATAAGCCTTGAAACATTTCTGTAATTTTAGTGCGAAAATATTTTTTAAATGAATGCATAATGAAGAAATTATAAATGGGAGATGCAGCACTTCCGTTCTGGTTTGTAGGCACGTTAATACGAAAGTATTTATGATACAAATTAGTGCGGTCCCCATAGGTAAGTCGTAAGTACGGTCAATTTATTATAATCACCGGACAAGTTCGCAACGCATGTTGACTCGGCTAATTCAGCGGTCGCCTTGTGCCGCGCGCTGGACGCACTCCACCGGTGGTCTCGGAGCGGTGCCTCGACCGCCTCGACCGCCTCGACCGCCTCGACTGCCGCGTCACATGTCGAGGATAACAATCAATAACAATTATACCGGAGGATGAACAAACGCATTTTTTGTTATTTTCTTGCATGAGACACGAGACATTGAGACATCTCAAACGTTCAAATAAAGAATATGGAAGTGAATTCCTACACCATGTTTCGAATTTAATCAATATATCGCTCACTCCTTTCAAGAACGTCATAAATTAAAAACCGTCAATTTTCAGTTGTGCATGTTTTCGGAATGCCCAGAAAATGTTATAAATCCCAGTAAAAGAGGCATATTTTTAATTTAATATTTACCCGCTACAGGGCTGAAAGTGTTGTTTTTGCATTTTGAAGAAATGGTATTGTTTAATTATTTTTTTAAATAAACTATATATATTTCAAAT
This sequence comes from Brachycentrus maculatus, assembly GCF_059751285.1. NCBI lineage: Eukaryota > Metazoa > Arthropoda > Insecta > Trichoptera > Brachycentridae > Brachycentrus > Brachycentrus maculatus. Next base: position 282,054 of record NW_028280786.1, read on the forward strand.
GGAGAAAAAACCTTCAGGTTTTACCTTAAAAGATCTGTTGCACAGTAAAAAGTTCAATAAATGGCTTGATATTTATCCTTAATATATTGTGTTTTATTTTTAAACTTAAAAAATGTGCTCCTGAAAAATCAAGTTTTTTGATTTATGACGTTCTTGAAAGGAGTGAGCGACATGTCGAGGATAACAATCAATAACAATTTTATCGGAGGATGAACAAACGCATTTTTAATTATTTTCTTACATGAGACATTGAGCCATCTCAAACGTTCAAATTCAGAAGCGAACGGCCGCGCTAGGAGCCGAACGTGATTAAGAGAGCTTTTTTTTTAATATTGAAATTAGACTTTTTTAAGAATTTTAATTTCAAATCATTACCTTTCATTGACTCTCTTCTTTCCAAAACCATTTATTGGTTTTGAAGGAAACCTTATTTTTCCTAAAAAAAAAACGGTATTTTAAGCGAAACATTTAATTACGTCAAATGTTTGTGTAATTGCATAGGTTTAAAGAAATATAAGGAATTGGGCCTTAAAACAATAGGCAGGCTAAAATTTACTAATAAAACTTTAACAACATCTTGAATGTGTATAAATACTTGTTCACAAATCTGAGTTTTCTCCACTTTTTTTACATTTTTTGACATCTGAACAAATATGGAAACAAATCTGAATATTTACAGGGCTTATGACCTGCCATAGGCTTGTCAAATCAACAGCTGCATAAAATTGAAAATCATGTTTTAATGGAAAAATAATGAAAAAAACAAACTCCTTAGTGGCAAAAATCTAGATCTGTGAATTCTCAATCCAACATAGATGGCTCTTGTGAACTCATATGCACAGTGTCAAGGTTTCAAAATTTTGTGTAGTGTGGTTGTCAATCGTGGTGAAAACTCTAGCATATCTGCAAGAGTCTACGAGACAGAATAAGGAACACCATATAAGATAAATATGCGAGATTGAAGATGTCGTTAGGTGGGGAAGACAGCGAACGAGACAAGGATATGCCTATATGAGGAGAATAGAACCATGCAGGCTCCCTTACATCGAATTGAATGGCCAACCCCAAGACTAAAAAAATTGGATTGATAGCTGGGAATCGAAGTCGCAGGAGGCTAATCCCTATTAAAAACACGCCAGAAAGCTAAACCAAGAAGAAGAAGAAGTAAATAATACAATTTGTAGAATTTTGAACCATGACGTAATTTAGAATACTTCTAAAAATATATAGCAAAATTAACAATAATAAAAATCAAAATAAAACATTTTGAACCACGCATTTACATATTAACTTAAAACAAAAAAAAACAAACAATACAAAACAAAAGATGTAATTGTTTTCGTATGCTGATTACATACTTTAAAGAATATATATTTTTTATAGCTTTGAACTTGATAATATGAAAATTAAAACGCTTGTATATTCATCGTGACATCATTTTTATTTGTGTTAATCACAATGTATGACCGCCTATTTTAGGAACAGTTTTATTACAATTTTATACTATCACAACCTAACGTATAGAACGAAGTGATGTAATTTAAGTTGTATATGTATACGCGCAGAACACGTCACTGCCAATGAATAAAAAATATTTTAAACTAGCCACGCGTTGCTGTGGCTCAGTCTGATTAAATTGAAAAGATAGATAACTAAAAAGCACATATCGCTCACTCCTTTCAAGAACGTCATAAATAAAAAAAACTTGACTTTTCAGGAGAACGTTTTTAAAGTTTAGAAATATAACACAATGTTTTAAAAATGAATATCAAGCCAATTATTGAACTTTTTACTGTGCAACAGATCTTTTTAGGTAAAACATGAAGGTTTTTTCTCCATTTGAAAAATATTAAGTAAATTTTAAAAAATTATTAAACAATACCTTTTCCTTAAAATGCAAAACAACACTTTCTAAATATTAAGTAAATGTTAAGTTAAGAATATGCCTCTTTTGCTAGGATATAGTACATTTTCTCGGCATTCCGAAAACATGTACAACTGAAAATTGATGATTTTTGAATTATGGCGTTCTTGAAAGGAGTGTGCGATATCTAATATGTTTGATTCTGCAATGCTTGTGAGTAAATAAAATTCTATCAGCTGTCATAAATGTCGCTGTACGTAATGAACAATGTTTAGTAGTGCGTTTGTTATTACGCATAACAGATGGCGCTGCCATTGATAGCTCTAAATAGCTGATTAAAAAATATGTTTGGACCTGTAATCGGTAGGAAACACTTCAGGTATATTAAAAGACGAGCATATTCAAATGCAACGTTGCGTCTAATTTTCAAAGCAATCAGCAAATAAACATATTTGATTTAAGATTTTGAACAAACTAGAATTTTCAATTTTATTTATAAGTATTAGATGTTTAAGCTCATAACCACGAAAAAAATTAAAATATTTTTTTAAAAATTCAATACCTAACTTATCAAAATTATATTTTGAAATTAAATTATGTTTTGAAGGAAATGAATGATCTCATACATCTTTCACTCTATATAAAAGATTCACAGATACATTTCTCAGTCGATATGCCGGGTTGTGACCAGTGGTTAGTGTCGCGGACTCTAAATCAGAATTTCTGGGTTCGAACCCACTCCACCAAAAGTTTATACCTATATTAATAACTTCACGAAAAATTCAGTAAGATTTTTTTAAAACATTTGATTGTATCCAAATACTTGATTGTATACATATAAGGAGTTATTTTTACATTATTTTGTTAACATCTCAACATAGATGAAGAAGAATATGGAAGTGAATTCAAACACTATGTTTCGAATTTAATCAATAAATTTAGAAGTTCCAAGAATTTGAGTAGTGTGGTTGTCAATCATGGGTAGAAATGGTCAATATTTCACGTGTGTAAAGTGATCACTTAAACCAACCTTTGAGAGTTGTAAGCCCCGTAAATGCCCAGACTTAATGTTCCCTTTCATCTATGTTGAGATGTCAAAATAATAAGAATTTTTTAGAAAAACAACGATTATTACAACAAAATTAATATTGTAACAATAATATTAATTTGATATTTTGGTGGGGTTACCACTTTAAACACTTCTCTTGTCCAATATCACGAAGTCACGTGTAAACACGTTTTTTTTTTAAAATTACATATTATAATTTGTGGCGCAATACCTATCGTATAATTTGGGAACTAAATATCTCTGCATTGTTCGTTGAATTGTTTTAATTTTGTTAATTTTGGATATTTTATCTTAACCCCTAATTGATCGCACGAATAACATATGTAATCCAGTAACATAAAGCGAATTTTCAAAAATCTAAATTAGTGTTCAACATGTCGCTCACTCCTTTCAAGAACGTCATAAATCAAAATTCGTCAATTTTCAGTTGTGCGTGTTTTCGGAATGCCCAGAAAATGTACTATATCTCAGCAAAAGAGGCATATTTTTAAGTTAATATTTACCCGCTACAGGGCAGAAAATGTTGTTTTTGCATTTTGAAGAAAAGGTATCGTTTAATTCTTTTTTTAAATATACTTAATATTTTTGAAATGGAGAAAAAACCTGAAGGTTTTACCTAAAAATATCTGCTGCACAGTAAAACGTTAAAAGTGGCTTGACATTTATTTTTTTAAACATTGTGTTATACTTTAAAACTTTAAAAACGTTCTCCTGAAAAATCAAGTTTTTTGATTTATGACGTTCTTGAAAGGAGTGAGCGATGTGTTATTTTGTGTTTTGAGTATTTTTATTTTGTTGATTGTGTGTATTGTGTCCTAACCCCTAATTGGTAGCACGAATTACATAATATGTAATCAAGTAACATAAAGCGACTTTTCAATAATCTAAATTAGTGTTCAACATGTGTTATTTTGTATTTTGAGTATTTTTGTTTTGTTAATTGTGTGTATTGTGTCCTAACCCCTAATTGGTAACACGAATTACATAATATGTAATCCAGTGACATAAAGCGAATTTTCAATAATCTAAATTAGTGTTCAACGTGTGTTATTTTATGTTTTGAGTATTTTTGTTTTGTTAATTGTGTGTATTGTGTCCTAACCCCTAATTGGTAACACGAATTACATAATATGTAATCCAGTGACATAAAGCGAATTTTCAATAATCTAAATTAGTGTTCGATATGTGTTATTTTGTGTTTTGAGTATTTTTATTTTGTTAATTGTGTGTATTGTGTCCTAACCCCTAATTGGTAGCACGAATTACATAATATGTAATCCAGTAACATAAAGCGAATTTTCAATAATCTAAATTAGTGTTCGATATGTGTTATTTTGTGTTTTGAGTATTTTTATTTTGTTAATTGTGTGTATTGTGTCCTAACCCCTAATTGGTAGCACGAATTACATAATATATAATCCAGTGACATAAAGCGAATTTTCAATAATCTAAATTAGTGTTCAACGTGTGTTTTTTGTGTTTTGAGAAAATAAAGTCAAAAAGTAAAATTACAAATTAAAACATTATTAAGTGATTGTGTCCTGTTGTTTTAGAAAGCAAAAATTAAATCTACTCATTCACGCTTAGTTAACTAGTTAACACATCATATTTTAAACGTGTTTGTCATAAGAAACGATGGTGAGACATGACGTTGATCAAGATAAAACATCTTTAGAAAAATAACTTGGGAGATACATAAATAACCCTGAAGGTAAGCCCTTTATTTTTACGTAGAGGTTAAGTTTAATGGGGAATTCCAAATTTACTATAACACTTTGGCATGCATTTCATATATCGCTCACTCCTTTCAAGAACGTCATAAATCAAAAATCGTCATTTTTCAGTTGTGCATGTTTTCGGAATGCCCAGAAAATGTTCTATATCCCAGCAAAAGTGGCATATTTTCAACTTAATATTTACCCGCTACAGGGCAGAAAATGTTGTTTTTGCATTTTGAAGAAAAGGTATTGTTTAATTAGTTTTTTAAATGTACTCTTTTTTTTTAAATGGAGAAAAAACCTTAAGGTTTTACCTAAAAAGATCTGTTGCACAGTAAAAAGTTCAATAAGTGGCTTGATATTTATTTTTAATACATTGTGTTATATTTTTAAACTTTAAAAACGTTCTCCTGAAAAATCAAGTTTTTTTAATTTATGACGTTCTTGAAAGGAGTGAGCGATATTACAACTTTCGTTGCTTTCAAATAAATCAAATATGTCTTATTTTCTTTTCAAATCTAATCACTTTTATATATTAATGTATTATTTTTATTTTTATTGTATATCTATTTCAATCTGAATTATTGTATTTTTCAATCAAATATCATTATTCAACTAGATACACAACTTCTTCTCTTCACCCTTAGATGGTGGTTGAACTTTTTTTACTAGTTCAAATTTCGATTACATTCATCTGTCCAGGGTTCGAGTCCTGTAGTAAGAAGTTACTATTTTTATATATATATATATCTTCTAACCCTTATCCGCACCCAATGGTGCATAGTGCTCAGCATGGTTTTGATGGACTGTTATCTTGATATTTACTTACTAGGTGGTTCGGAGTTGAATATAATATTAAATAAATACTGGAGGGTAAAAACATTCATAATTATTTTCACCCCCCCTGGGAATACTCCAGCATGGTAGCCAAACACGCTTACCATTACACCACAGAGACTGAAATTTTTATATTTAATTATAACTTATTGCTGATATAATGTTCTATATTAAATACTTAACATATCGCTCACTCCTTTCAAGAACGTCATAAATCAAAAAACTTGATTTTTCAGGAGAACGTTTTTAAGGTTTAAAAATATTAAAAATAAATATCGAGCCACTTATTGAACATTTTACTGTGCAACAGATCTTTTCGGTAAAACCTGAAGGTTTTTTTCTATATTGAAAAATATTCAGTATATTTAAAAAAAATTAAACAATACCTTTTCTTCAAAATGCAAAAACAACACTTTCTGCCCTGTAGGGGGTAAATATTAAGATAAAAATATACCTCTTTTGCTGGGATATAGTACATTTTCTGGGCATTCAAACATGCACAACTCAAAATTGTCGATTTTTGATTTATGACGTTCTTGAAAGGAGTGAGCGATATATGTGTTTATTTTCAAACAACAGCTAAATTTGTCATTTTTTATAAACTTTTTTTTTTCATTTTAAATCAAATGTTTTTTAAATACTTCAGAATTTTCATTTAAAGCGGGTTAAGAAAAACATCAACAAAATTCTATTTTCGTTACATCGCCGTTGTTATCTTAAGTCATAAGAGTTACTATTACAAAATACGTAACGCTCTGATAACATTTTCAGGGACACAATCACATTTATTAATACCCAAATATGTTTTTGAATTATCATCCTCCCAGTCTCCTACCGAGAAGATATTTTTAAAGGTTATCTCACTTATTTTGATTTTGTAAGGTCATTTGACGTACAATGATATGATATGCGCTCGGAACAATATTTATCAAAAACGCATTTTTATTATTGTTCATTTTTATTTATCATTAATACTTTAAAAAATGTTTTTATTCCTTATTCCTTTCATAATGTTTTTTTATGAATTATTTTAAGGATTATTGAAAACAGCAGTTCTCCCTATTATTACAATTATAATATATAGGATATATATTATCTTATATATTCTTATTACATCAGTCAACTCAACATATTAAATAAGATGAAGTTATATATATATATATATATATATATATATATATATAGATATATATATATATATATATATATATATATATATATATATATATATATATATATATATATATATATATATATATATATATATATATAAAGGGTCCGCCAAATAACTTTTTTTTTTCAAAAACAGGGCGCAAAACATCGAGTGTAGCTTCGGCTGTGTGGCACGTAGCGCCGTCCTGTTGAAACCAAATGTTGCCAATATCCTCCTCTTCAATTTTTGTGAACAAAAATCCGTTCAACATGGCCCGATAACGATCGCCATTGACTGTAACGGCCACTCCTTGCTCATTTTCAAAGAAAAATGGCCCAATTATGCCTCTGGACCAAAATCCGCACCAAACAGTGACTCGTTTTGGGTGTACCGGCTTTTCAATGTATGCGTGCGGGTTTTCTGTGCCCCAAATACGACAATTTTGCTTGTTTACATACCCGCCAAGATCAAAATGAGCTTCATCCGAAAAGATGATTTTTTTGGCAAAATCGGCATCTTCTGTAAGTCGATCGCAGGCCCACTCAGCGAAGCGAAAACGCATTGGATGGTCAGTTGGCTTCAACTCCTGAACCAATTGGACTTTGTATGGCGTCATACCAAGGTCTTTATGCAAAATTCGTCTCAATGATGTCTCCGAAATGTTCAATTGTTGAGAACGACGGTGAATTGATGTTGATGGCGCTTCACGCACACTTTCTGCCACAACATCGATATTCTCGGGTGTACGCACTGTTTTTGGCTTTTCACGCTTTGGTTTATCGATGAGGATGCCAGTTTCTTTCACTTTTTTCACAAGATAACGAACATACGGAGCTGACGGTGCTTCTCTTCTTCCAAAAACCGTACGCAATTTTCGCACACATTCTGCAACATTACCATGATTTTCAAAGTAATGTCGCAATATTTCCCAGCGTTGTTCAAGCGTATACACAACCATATTCGCTTAGCGGAAGGATAAAACTAATTATCTGTCAAATCAGACATGAGCTAAGTGTTACCATTCACGAAATAAGCACTAGTTGAAAAAAAAAACTTTAGATGGCGGACCCTATATATATATATATATATATATATATATATATATATATATATATATAAATATATATAAATATATATATATGTATATAAATATATATATATATATATAAATATATATATATATATATATATATATATATATATAAATATATATATATATATATATATATATATATATATATATATATATATATATATATATATATATATATATATATATATATATATATATATATATATATATATATATATATATATATATATATATATATATATATATATATATATATATATATATATATATATATATATATATATATATATATATATATATATATATATATACATATATGTATATATATATATAATTTGACCAGCAACCGGGTTTTATCGTAACCGACATCACCAGTCTCATGATGTCGGGTCCGACGAAACCCGGTCGCTGGTCACATCAAATTTATGTGGAACAAAGCACTCAATTAATGCAGTTTCACCAACAGTATAAAACTTTAAACTCGTTATAATTTACATGTTTTTATTAAGAAAAAATCTATTCTCGAAGCGAGAAAAGATAGAGGGAGATAATCCCATTTGTGGTGGTATTCTCGAAGCGAGAAAAGATAGAGGGAGATATATTTCTGCGAAAACTAATAGCTCCTATGCGCTTGTTTTTTAACAACAAAATCATCAATGAAACTTAGCTGTATTCAAAATTAAACTCTATAATTAAAAAGATCTTTGTCGAAGTAAGATAAGGTGATAACAGTGTTGTAAAGATAATACCAAATGGGTAATATGCATTATACGGATAGTAAAATTCTGATAATTTTTTTTAAATTATGAAATTATATTTTTTTTAAAGTTCGTTAATAGAACGGTAGCAATAATAATTATACTTAATAAAGATAATAAAAATGAATAATCACTTTTTTATCAATATCGCATGAACATAGATGCGATCATTAATTTATTATTATGATGTGGGAAATTTTCATATTATAATACAACATAAGACGTTTCAAATATTTTTTTTTACATTTACACTTTGAAAATTACTGCGTGAAAGATGGTAATGGGAAATTATAATTTGATAATTCATTCCATCCTAGTAAAAATGTAAAAAAAAAACTGTATAGTGTACAAAGTGATCAATTAAATTAACCTATAACAGGTCTTAAGCCTTATAAATACCCGAACATTAATACACCCATCTCAACAACTTTTAACAATCTCATTTGTGGTGGTATTTTTGATCCAGCATTTGTGGACAAAAACTCTGTCCGTATCAAATGATGCATAGAGCACTGTATCGCCTTTAACGCTGTGTTATATTGATCGTTACTTATATGAAGGCAAAGTGATCAGTCCTGCGCTTCAGATACTAGTTCTAAGTAATGTGGAATAAATATTCGTTTTTATTCCATACAGTTTTAATGAAGGATACTGTGAATGAAAAGCGAATGATACTTCATAAGTGAATGATATTAATATCATTGAATGATTTAATTATGTGATATATCGGTGAATGATGTAACTATCATTCATTCATTTATAATTGAATGAATGATAAGTGAATGATACAGTTTTAATGAATGATACTGTGATAAGTGAATGATACTTCAAATATTCCACCACACGCAAAAAAAAATGTTTCTTGGTGATTATTATGGCTTTGCTGACGGAATGGGTATTTAATTTTGTGAAAACCAATGATTTTTCGCTAAACATTTTCATAAATTATAAACTTTTGTTCAAAACCGTTCAAAATAATGGCGTAATTTCTGATCCACCTAATTTAACCATTAATTGCTCAGCAATTTTGTTATGCACGTCACAATTATTTTAAGATTTGGCCTTCAATTTGTAGAACTCTTATTTATACACTAAATATTAAAATCAAACACTGATTTTTAGAATCTACTGAATTGTATTTTTTTATTAAAAACACATAAAAATTAAATTTGTGACAATCGTTTTGCCTTGTTATGGCATATTCAAACAATTTTTCAAAGATTTTCAATAAAAATTCAAAACATTGCCACAAAAAGAAATTATGATTATTTTCCAAAAATCAGTGTTTGATTTTGACATTTAATTTATAATTTCATTAATTGATTCGGCAGTCACCTTGTGGTAAAATCTATCCATTTTTAATTAAAATGATGCGGAATGCATTGAAACACGTGTCACAGTAGATTTTTAGAAATAGTGGTATTTACTAAGTGAAGCATTAATTAATTTTTTTATTTATACGCTAAACATTTGTTAAGGACACTTGGACTGGAAAATATTAATTAATTGGTGATTTTATAAGAAAACGGAAAAGTTTTAACCCAGCAAAAAGATAAGGGATTGGAAGAGTAGATATGGAAACAGTTAACAGATATGACAAAATGGATAAAGATTAATGAGTATAATACTCATAATTTGATGATAATAACAAAATGTTATACAACACGTTTTTGAAGATTTTTATACATTTACAAAAATTTTAAGATGTTTAATTATTTAAATTGATATCACAACACAGATGAAAAAGAATATGGAGTTCTGGGTATTTACAAGGCTTACTACCTGTTACTATGCAAACTAGCAATCAATAATGAAATGATAGAGCAAGTTATGCAATTCAAGTTTTTGGGTTTCAAATTGTCCAGCAGCAATAACCTGTACAATGAAGTAAGAGAGCTAGCAAACAAGATTTCTGCTGTAGCTGGATACTTTAAAAAATGTATGGAGAAATAAATACATGCTGAAAGAGAGTAAGGTGAGAATCTATAAGACCTGGGTATGTCCAATCTTGACATACGCCACGGAAACAAGAGCCGACACCGCGAGAACAAAAAGCCTTCTTAGGTCATCTGAAATGAAGACTCTACGACCCATTGCAGGCCTAACACTTGACGACAGATTAAGAAACCCTGAAATAAGACAAATCTGCGATGTTGAAGATGTTGTGCGATGAGGAAGAGAAAGAAGACGTTTCTGGAGAAATCATGTTGAAAGAGCGAGTTCTGATCGAGTGGTGAGGATAACAGCAGACAGCAGCATAAGCGGGATCAGACCCCCAGGAAGACCACCTAAACGATGGAGAGATAGCTGGTCTTCCACCTCCCAGGAGCGGATCGCAGAATGACAGGACAAAGTCCTAAAAAATAAGATGTAGAAGACTACCTGTTATCGGCTGGTTTCAGTGTTCACCTTAGACACTGTGCAACATCCATGATTCTCAACATGATTGACAACAAACATTTTGAATTGCGAGGTACGAAATACGGTTAATTCCACCTTTTTGAGTGTGTCAAAATACAGGTTCAAATGGAAACAATCTCTGCTTGATATTTCTTCATCCCACCATAGATGGATATTGTGAACTTGCGCATACGTTACGAGTTTGATCAATATATCTAGAGGTTTCAATAATTTGAGTAGTGTGGTTGTCAATCATGGATGGAATTAGTGAATGTTATTCGTGTGTAAAGTTAACCAAGCCAATTACGGTCGTAAGCCCTGTAAATGCCCAGACTTACATGTTCTATTTCATCTATGTTGAGATGTCAAAAAATCATATAAACGGATACTTCCCGTTGTAGAACACTTGTAGGATTGTCATCTATGAATGAAAATTGTAAGCTTAATAATTATGGCGAAGACCTTTACTTCACACATGGCATTTTACACACTAGAACGCATGAAATTATTGTCTGTCAGTGTCTGCTATATTAACTTACTAAAACTAACCAACCATCACGCCGCTTTTCCACAGGGGTAGGCAGAGAGAATAAAACACCACACCACTCTGTCTTTGCAAACATTCTTTGCCTCTTCCACGTTCATGCATCTTCTCTCATACATACCCGCCGATTATTTCGACTCCTAACCTGACCGCTTTCAAGTATTTGGCATACCTGATCGTACCAAGTTTTTCTCGGTCTTTTTCTGCTCCTTTTTCCAACTACACTCGCCTCATAAATTTGTTTTACCGTTCTTTCCTCACTCATTCGATCTACATGTCCAAACCATCTCAACACACCTTTCTTAATTCATAATATATATAATTTAAGTCTTATAAAATCTGGACGATTGTTTTATAGGTACATCCGAATTAAAATAATTAATTATAGGATAAATAAAGAGCCTTGATACACTAATCGATGATTCAAATGTTATCATTTTTTTTTATCTGTTATCTAATACATTTATTTTTCTTTCGTAAATAAGATGTCTGAGTTTTTGAATTATTTTTTTTATCTGCCAAAGTAGACAGTGAAAAACAGTTTATTAGAAATTCACCTAATCTCAATTTAGTAACTGATAATTTTAGGCTGGAAAATCAGAGATTATTCTTTTAAGTAAGAACATCCATACGTTAACTTATAACACGCTTTAACGAGTGTTATTTTTAATTTTAAAAAATGTATGTCCAAAATAATTTGTAAAAAAAAAAATTATTCAAATTATTGAAGTTTTTTTTAAATGGAACGTTATGAGATGGATCATATCAGATGGATGGCTGTCAAACAGGGGTAGAATTGGTGAATGTTACGCGTGTATAAAGTGATCATTTAACCAAACTTTGACAGGTCGTAAGCCCTGTAAATGTCCAGACATCTATATTCTTCTTCATCTATGTTGAGATGTTAAAAAAGAGTTAGAAAATATTCCTAAGTGCAGATAATCCAGATTTATAACCATCACGCCGCTTCCCCGCAGGGACAGGCAAAGAGAATACAGCGTCATGCCATTCTGTCTTTGCAAACATTATTCGCCTCTTCCACGTTCATGCATCTCCTTATACATACCCGACGATTATTTCGACTCCTCACCTGACCGCTTTAGATAATTTTTTACCAATTTCCTTTGAACCGTTTAAAGTTGGAGCATTTTAACTTAATCGTACATTTTATTTGTCAATCTTATATGGATTGATGATAGTGACATGTTTTGCCAGCACACATTCCTCCCAGAACGTTAAACAGTCCTCCCATACGCCCTTACCGCGTTCTCATTACAACACGTCTTTAAACGGCCATTATTTTTCATTAGCGCAACACGTGCAAACGAAAACAGACCTTAATGAAATACTTAAAATCGTTTTAATTCCAAAGAGCTGATAAGGTGCGATAATGAGGCGTATCTTTATACCTCGGTGATGCAACGAAAGGCGAATATCGAATGTCAAAATTAGCGCCACGACAGACGCATGCGCCGAACGAGGTGTATTGAAAAGCGCGGGAAATGAAAATTTCTGGCGGGGCAGACGATGATATCATAATCGTTTTTTTTAAGAATTGTATAATCAGCGCCATTGTTTTAATATATTAAGTAGGTACTTACTTCATATGTTTATACATCTACCCATTGTAAAGTCATCACGTGCAATATATAAGATACTTTGCACTTTTTTGAAGTAAATTCGTCATCAAAATTTGTTTTCACGGAAAATTACCTGTTACGAAAATCTGATGTTTTGGGAATACAATAAAAATAAAAAATAAAATTAAAAAATTAAAAAATAAATAAATTTTTAAAAAAAAAATATATATATATATATATATATATATATATATATATATATATATATATATATATATATATATATATATATATATATATATATATATATATATATATATATATATATATATATATATATATATATATATATATATATATATATATATATATATATATATATATATATATATATATATATATATATATATATATATATATATATATATATATATATATATATATATATATATATATATATATATATATATATATATATATATATATATATATATATATATATATATATATATATATATATATATATATATATATATATATATATATATATATATATATATATATATATATATATATATATATATATATATATATATATATATATATATATATATATATATATATATATATATATATATATATATATATATATATATATATATATATATATATATATATATATATATATATATATATATATATATATATATATATATATATATATATATATATATATATATATATATATATATATATATATATATATATATATATATATATATATATATATATATATATATATATATATATATATATATATATATATATACACACATAAACATGTTTTTGCCATCTGAACATAGATGACGAAGAATATGGAAATCTTGGTATTAATAAACATTGCGACTTGTCATTGGTTGGTTGAGTGATCTCTTTACACACGGGTTCAGATCTTACATACAAATAAAAGTGTCTCTGATAAATGAAAGCTTTCTAAATACAATCAAAGATGGCTGTTCAGACTCAATCACAGAATTTTATGAGATTAATCATATTTGTATGACTTCCAAAAATTTTAATAGTGTGATTGTCAATCATGGGTAGAATGGTGCATGTTACACGTGTTTACAGTGATCACTTAACTAGCCTATGACAGGTCGTAAGCCCTAAAAATACCCAGATTTCGATATTCTTCTTCGTTAATGTTGAGATATCAAAAATATTAAATAACTCTTAGTGGAGAAAGATTTGTGAACAAGTATTTTGACACACTCAAATTGTTGTTACATATGCATATTATCAAAGTATGTTATTCCAAGTCTAAGCTTGCATTTATGTAAGAATTAATGGAAAACAACAAAACGGTTCTATGGAAAATATATATTTAGTTTTGAAAACCGTACTTCGAATCTATTTTAGAAGAAATTTTTGATAAAGGAATAATGCAAAGTTATATCAATTGAAATCAATATTGATATTAAGGGGATATTCGCAAGTACAGAATTAATTCCACCGGAGATCACCGGAAAGGTCACATGTTTGTCCAGGCCCGTATATGGGTTTTTTTGTTTTTCAATATAAGTGATTTTTTCACTGTCATATTTATTCAATATTACCCTGGACTGTAACCTGAAGCGGAGGGCTGATCACCTTTCTTTCATGTGTAAACGATCAAGATAACACTGCGTTTATATGACGCAGTGCCCTATGCACCATTGGGGTGCGGATAAGGGTTTTATTATTGATTTTTATTTATAATATTTTTTTGTTTTTCAGAAAATATATAAAAAAAACGTTTATAATAACGTAACTCTTTTCTTTTTACTACCATATAATTATTTTAAAGAAAAACTTGTTTTTTCAATGCAAAAACAATGTTTTAAGAAAAAAACAATTACGTATAATATTACCTCGATTAAGAGAAAATCAAGTTACGACTTAACGAATACTGGGCCTAAATAGACCTTAATCTAAAATCTAACAAGGCTATATAATAACTTAAAACAACTAAGGTGACAGGCAGTAGTTGGGTAGACGCTCGACTGCGAAATCTGGCGTCGCAGGTTCGATTCCCGCCAATTGTAAAATAAATTCAAGAAAGATTTATTTTCGATTGGTCTGGGTGTTTGTGATGTATTTTTCACATTTACCTTCCCTATCCTTACTAACCTTCCTGTACACAAGCATCCTAAATAGACGCATTGCGGGTTATTCCTTTAAAAAAAAACTTATTAATAAGTAATAAATTCACTATTTTAGTGGGGTTTTAAAAAATAACACTTTTTCATTGTAAAAGTAAAGTATTTTTTTTACTTATACAATATTCATAAGAACAAAGTAGTTTTAAACCCTTCTTTCTCAAAAAAATATGCATTATTCACAGTTACACCCTTGAGATAGTATTCAAAAAATTATTCAAATTTATTATTTTATTTTTTTCAGTTTTTATTTTATTTTTTTTATTTGGGTAAACAACAGCAACATATCGCTAACTCCTTTCAAGAACGTCATAATCAAAAGACTTGACTTTTCAGGAGAACGTTTTTAAAGTTTAAAAATATAATACAATGTATTAAAAATAAATATCAAGCCACTTACTGAACTTTTTACTGTGCAACAGATCTTTTTAAGTAAAATCTGAAGGTTTATCTCCATTTGAAAAATATTTTGTTTATTTAAGAAAATAATTAAACAATACCTTTTCTTCAAAATGCAAAAAAAAACACTTTCTGCCCTGTAGCGGGTAAACATCACGTTAAAAATATGCCTCTTTTGCTGGGATATAGTACATTTTTTGGGCATTCCGAAAATATGCACAACTGAAAATTGATGATTTTTGATTTATGACGTTCTTGAAAGGAGTAAGCGATATGTAAAACAAAACATGAAAAAATACACATTAAACAAGCCACTTAGAGCTAACCACCGAAACACAAAGATTAGTACAAAATATTTAGTGTAGATCTAGCAAATGCACACGTATTCATGGGAGAAAATGTGCGTGTGTGAAGTGTGTAAGAACGTAGTTGCAACTCCATTTCCACTGCAAACACTGACTGCACCCAACTAGGCCTCATTCCCTGATTTATTTATTTATTGACATGTACCTGAAATCGTTGATAACAGATAACCTCAAAATACTTTGGGGGTGCGGCTTGACCGCATTTGATTATCTCACTAATCTAATAGGCACGTCTGCGTGCACGCCGTCCTTTACATAAAGGTCGACGAACTCGTGCGATACTGATATGAGTGCAACAATTGAAGCATGTGGAAATGAACACACTTCATCCGAAATTAATTTTAAATAACCCCATTGAAAAAAATACTAAAAGGTCAGAAAACTTTTCTTCTGACACTTATCCGCATCCATTGGTGCATAGGGCACTGCATGGTATTGACGCAGTGTAATCTAGATTATCACTTACATGAAGGCAAGGTGATAATCACTCCTTCGCTTGAGGGTAATTAAAAAAAAATCATTATCAAATGTATAAAATCTGTATTAAGTGTGAAACGAAGTTTTCATAATTTTATTTTATTAAAATTAAACACTTGAATATACCACTTTAATGAGTTTTATTTTCGAAACTAGTCGTATTTATGAATAAAACTCATTAATTTGGTATATTCAAGTGTTTAATTTTTACAAAATAATCATGTCATTCCACAAAGTTAATGCCGAATCATTAAATAATATATTTTTGTAATTTAATCAATGTCTGAAATGTAGACTCTAAAATTATAAGACGTAGGTAGGTACTGAAATTGAAACAGATAGGTTCTCAAGAAAAAATTAATCCTTGTATTTGGCTCTTTCTCTAATAAGTTTGACGACCACTGCGTTATCCGAACACATTGCTTACAGGTACTTTAGTTCGCTTTCAATGTGTATCTACTTATGTATTACGCATTTCAAGAAAACGCCTATTTTGTAAACGACTGCAAAAAAACACAATCGATTTCTACTATCGCATTAATATCTCACTTTGCTAGATATTTATAAAAATACATATGCCTACGTCCACAATTGATATACACATATTGATAAGTGTAAAACTTTCACAACTGACTGCAAGCGTCGCATTTTGCGAAATTTCTCTAACTTTGCACAACGACAAGTGCATAAGTGCCTGACAGCAATGCACTGAATAGCCTATTTCGAAACGTCTATATATTTTTTCAAATAACTTTTTTTGATTATTCGGTTTATTTTAAAACATGAATATTATATGGAATATTCTGTTTGATACTCGATTTATCAGCTTATTTTATAAATATAATGTTATTTATATAATTCGGTTTTACAAAATCGTAAAATATCTTTGCCTCTATAAAATATCTACCAGTTTTTAAAAGTATTTGTAAAAAAATCTCCTTATATCAGCAGAAACAGTGAAAATTTTGAAACCTTAAAATTATGCTAAAATTCAGTGAGTGGACAGATTTTGTTAAAAGAGTAATGAAAAATTAAAATATAATATAAATTTTTTATTTATTGTTTTGGCATTAACTTTGTGGTAAGACATGTTACAATGATCAAAGAAAACACTTCGTTTTGAAAATTTAGAAATACAAAAAAAACTGAATTCTAATAATAATTTATTAAATAATATATTTTTCAAAATTCTTCGCCATTGCTTTCCATTTTTCCTTTGTTTTCAAACTCCGTTCCTTGACTAACCCCTTCCCTTTACTTTCCCCTCTCCTTATTTATAGAACAATTTTATATTTTATATTTTAGTTATTATACAGAACTGAATGATGGAAGTTTAACTTCTGAAACATGTAGTCTATAATAAAACTCAAGTGGTAAAAAACGAAGTGTTTTCTTTAATCGTTGTAATATAAATTTAGCTTGTTTTCTGATTATCTTTTTTGAAATAAGCGTAATGGAAAAACCAGCAAAATGTATTTATAATGCAAAGTGCTTAAAAAATTTAAAAATCGATATTTATCATATATAACAAGCTACTATACCGAAAACAGACTAAACGGTTATAGATCCAGATAACTCAAACTTTCCACATAACTTGCTAACATGTTTTATGTATAAATATTTAAAAAGAATCAATCAAACAAAAACAAATACAAATTTATACGGAAAATGTAAAATCTCTGTGTTGAATTATACCACCTTGCAATAAAATCTTATATCGTAAGTTGATTAGAAAATTTGAGTACATTACTTACTTAAAGTACGTCATTTCTAAAACTTTATACTTTGTATTTAAGCCATGCATTTTTTTCATACCTTGCATTTTCTAAAATTAAATGCCAATGCATCAAATCATACCGAATCTTTCTTTCAAAACAAAATTTCTAAGTACACGTTTATATTTCTCTACGTTTACATTTATCCCATTATTAACGTTTAGTTAGATTATTCAATTTTTCCTACTCAATTGACTCTTTTTTTTAAATCAGCTAATGAAGATAGGTACATTAAACTTAAGTTCTCAATTTTTTGAGCTGTTAGCAGCAAAAAGAAAAGGCAATTATTTTAACTCGAGTCACATTTATATTCAAAGGTTTATCAAATTGATTGTGGAAATAATATTTCATTTTTTCAAAATACTAAGTATGGTCTATATGATAGTAAAACTGGATATTTTATTATTATCTTTATTATCATATAAGCCTTAAGCTATTAATTCTCTTCACCACTTTTTTACATTTTTCTTTAGGAAAGCGTTTTTTGCGATCGATATGTATATTTTTATATTTTCCTACTTGTTTATTTTTATTTTACTACGGTGCGTATCTGATTTTCTTTATCCATACGATCTTTTTATCAGTTGGCAATAAAATACACCGATAAAAGATACACTAGATATTTAACGTCCTTCAGTGATAAATGCATCGAGTCGTTAGTTTATTTCAAATATGTGTAGTTTTTTTTCCCATCACTACAAAGTAAATCATCCTCCTAATACAAATATAGGCATTATAAACGCATTAAAAGTTTCCGTACATTGAAAAAAAATACTTAAAATACTTTATTTTCAGTTTTAAAAGTTTTAAAAGAAGGAAAACGTTAAAGCTAAAACTCCTGGTCAAATGCACTATTTTATGTGGCGCGATTGGGTACAAGTTCAAACTGACGTCGCTGTTTCGATTCCTGTCAATCACAAAAATGAATTCAAGAAATACATATTTTTAGGTCTGGGTGTTTGTGATATATGTTTCACATCTACCTAACCAATCCTTACTCAACCTGCAGACTAGTCTCCGAATATATAGAAAGGAGGTTTTATCGGTTATTAATTTATATCAATAATAAGAGGGAAAAAAATATATAATGAAATTGCATGCATTTTTAGTAAAATTTTCTGGCATAATCATGAAAATCAACTTCGTCTTACCAGCTTACAGTAAACTCATATCTACAATATTAAATAATATTTAATCGTAAAATGAAAATCTTTTCATGAAATATTTATTATTATTTATAACCATCGATTTAAAATGTTTTTACTGTAAGGCTGAAATTATCCATTCTACGAAGTAACTTTTATCTTTAATATAATTAATAACATAATACATGCGTTTAATCAACATAGATATATTTTCATTAATTGATTCAGCAGGTCACTTGGCAAATAACAATATTTCTTAAAATATTATATATTATGACACGTGTTACGATGCATTCAGCATAATACGGTATTAGAAAATAATGCAAAACGCATCGAAAGACATTCTAAAAAATATTGATGTCGATTAATGTCATACCAATCTATTCAGTGTGCTAATGTACATAAGTTCATTTAATTTATTTTATTTTATATTATTTAATTTAAGGCTTATGCCTTAATAATATGAATTTAAATATGCTTAATATCAATAAATAATACACAAATAAAAATCATCACTATCAGGGAGCAACGAGAGAGAGAAACACGTTTAAATTTATCCATTATAACATAGAGAATAAATGCTGAAAAAGTACTGACTTCAAGGTGGATAGCAATATTAATGTGTGAGGATACCGAAAATAAATACAGTTGAACCCCTCATAAAGAGTAATTCGCAAAAAAATGTGAAAAGTTGCTCCCTTAACGATCGAAATTTCACATAACGAGTTGCAGAGATAGGGTAAATCTCTTTTTCACGACATTCACCTGTGAGCCGGAACTTCCGCGCCAGCCAAAACAAAAAAAATGTTTCACTTAGCGAGTAAGATTCTGGAACGAATTATGCTCGGTATGAGAGGTTCCACTGTATTTTTTTTTTATTAAAAAAAAGAGAAATATTTATGTTTTTATTATTTACACAAATATTTAAATTTGATACTATTTTTGTGAGCCTAAGCGGGTCATTGTTAAAAATACGTATCAAATTGTGGTAGATTGCGCTTAAGAGTCTGCGACACTATCCACGGGACCACAACTCGACACATTTCGTTAGTATTTCCTTCTTACCTGCAGCCCTGACGACTTTCTTGGTCACCTCATCGTCCAAGAGATTGGGCGCATGCCGCCTTGCCTCTGCTGGTCTTCCGGTGAGGATGACCAGGATGGTGAGGCCCACCCAGCAGGCCCACCGCATGGCTGACGCCCGCTAGTGTTATCCGCTCGCGAGATTACCACTAACGCCACCCCTACCACGGACCGCACTGCACTCCCTATTCAAACTCTTACCCCGGATGTCACTCTGCTCGTAGATTCGAAAATTTCCCACTCCGCTTGGCGAAATCGGCGAAAATCACACTTCCACAAATATCTCACCTAAACTTATCTTAGTCACTTTTTTTTAAATCCCAAGGTCACTTATTTGTTTTGATGGCTTCATTCATAAACAACACATTTTCATGCAATTCGCAGTGCATGTTTTGGGTTTTGATATTTATTGTACGTACAATCGATTTGTGTATCTCATTCCAAGAGAAGGTTTTTTTAATATATTTTTTTCAAATATAAATTTGAACTTGCCAGATGTTGTCGCATTAAATATCAAATGACATTGAAGAGACTAAAAACCTTTAAAATATAAAAAAAATGCATGATACATCCATCGTAAAATATATGAAAAGAGCGAAACTTATATATATTTAAATATGAATATATGTATATATATATATATATATTATATATATATATATATATATATATATATGTTTAAATATATATATATATATATATATATATATATATATATATATATATATATATATATATATATATATATATATATATATACATATATATTTATATATATATATATATATATATATATATATATATATATATATATATATATATATATTATATATATATATATATATATATATATATATATATATATATATATATTTCAGTCTGCGATTTTTTTAGGATGAAGAACATTATCAGCGAAATTATAAAAACACTTGAATATAATTTTGAAAATTATTGGTAGGAAAAAAAATATATTATGAAATCTGTAAATGGCAGCAATACTAATTTTAATAAATGTAACATTAAACGAAATATCTCACATTTTGCGTGAAATAAAAATTGCAACGGTAGGAATATCGCGCCTGATTATGCCCAACAAACCGGTCGAAAAAATAACAATTTTAATTTATCAATTAATATCCTCATTAAAACGCCACGAGAAATAATTTAAATACTGCATACTTTAATGCGAATTCCAGGATTGGCGATTTTCGGAATCGGTCGGATTTGCGAATGAAACTCACGCATGATACTTTCAGAGCTGAAACGCGCCACACATCCACTTCGCTAGGCAGCCGGGCGATCACTGCGCGGCTTCGCGAAGTTTGAATGATAAATCTCGGCCCGCGGAGGGCGGAGGGGGGGGAGGGGAGGGCTTTATATATTTCAAACATACGTATGAAGCCTTCTCAATTTAAACGTGCGATACTGTTTAGGTACTGTTGAACTCATTTGTGTATTGAACCATTCGTTTTTCTTTCTTTAGATTTTTAGTGCTATTAAATTGGACAGAAAACATAACCTGCTGTATTCTGTTTCCCTGTGCAAAAAATCCTAGAAAACGTAAATATGACATCACTGAATGTCTTGCCTTCCATGTTCCCAACTCCATGACTTCTTTTTCAATGTTTATAATATAAATTTAAATATTAAATATTAAAATGTTAACAATGACTTTTAGACGACTAAATTGTATTTTACTATTTAAAACATAAAAAAATAAAATTTGTGACAATTGTTTCGCATTGTATTAGAATTTCTAAATTAATGTGAAGATTAAATGAACTGGGCTTGATAATAGCCGCATATACTCAGCTTTTGTGAACAAAAAATATATTTACTTAAATTTAATTTTATAAAATAATCTAAATAAATTTATTTTATTTTAATTTTAAAAATTAATTGTTAACTTTAAAAATAACTGAATCCATTTGCAATCCAAGGTTTATTTTGTACTAAAATGGAAAAGTACTGTAGTAAATATTCTATGAAGCAAAATTCACATATTTTCTCTCGTATGCATCAATTATATATATTTATCAATTTAAGACAATTTTTTAAAACCCACACATGTCACATAAGTATGACGAATTAAGGCTACATTTTTTTAATTTACCTTACGTTAAATATTTTTAGGTGATGTTATATTGACACTACATACTGTATTTGAAATGTTTTTTATGATTTTTTTAATCCAGTCCTGTTTAATAATATTCAAGGAATCAATTGTTTTAGAGACCAACCTCATCGTTTGTTTTTATTTAAATTATAATTTCAGTGTTGACAGAAAGCTCAGAGAATCGTTACCGTAATGTGTAATCAAAAATAATGATAAAAGCCGCTTTCATCAGAAAGTATTTAAAAATATATTTACTAATAAATTAGTTAAAAATTCAAGCTTTATTTAAGTATTCTTTTAGATTGCTACTAATAATTAAGAAAAATAGTCTTGCAGACAAGTCGAAATATTTTGTATAAAGTACAATACGATTTTGACGCTCACCAGTACAGCCTTAATGTACAATATTAATTTGTGGTCGAGTCAATTTGATAAGATTTTTTATTACTTCTAAACAATATACGGTAATCTTTTATATCTAATCTTTGAAGTATCGAATGTAACTTTATGTAAGAAAATTGTAAACATGTTCCTTTTTTATTATGTATATTTTTACGTTACCAACTTACATATTGTTACAATAATAATAATAATTTTATATACAACATTTTGAGTGTGTCCAAATACTTTTTCACAAATCTGGATTCTCCGATTATAACTGGATTATCTCCATTTACGGGGTCGTCAGCTCCGTTAATGCCTAGATTTCTATATTCTTTTTTATCTTTGATGAGATGTCAAAAATAATTATTTTATATAGTATATTAAAAAATATGCAGTTTAAAAAATTATGAAATTATTCTTATAATCGACTGAACTTTAATTGCAGAAAAACGGACCAATTAAAAGAAGAGCACGAATGTATTCTGATGATAGTAATAATATAAAAATATATAACTGACCTTTTAAATTCACAGTTTTAATTTCTCACAATATTTAATAAAAATTTTAATAAAATTTAATAAAATTCATTTATATGGTTGCATTTTTATATTTTTAAACTAAGCCTCCACTCGTTTACGAGTGGTTACAAACTACAAACAAAAAATGTTATAATTACAATAAATAAAGGAAATAAGAGGAAATAGATATAATAATAATAAAACCCTTACCGCACTCCAATGGTGCATAGGGCACTGCTTCAAATAAACGCAGTGTTATCTCGATCGATTACACATGAAGGAAAGGTGATCAGCCCTCCACTTCAGGTACCAGTCCAGTGTAATATTGAATAAATATTAGAGTGAAAAAATCACTTATATATATTAAACCACCCTGGGAATCGAACCCTGGACCTCTAGAATGGTAGGCGAGCATGCTGACCATTACACTACGGAGGCGGACGGAATAGATATAGAAGTAATAAAAAACGATAACAACAATGAAATAATTATCCATTTATTTAATAAAAAAAAGTAAAAGTTTTTTAGACAAATTACATGTTTTTATGAGCTCAAGAAATTATTTTTTTAACCTTCTTTTAAAATCCAAAAACAAAGTAATTATTAAGTGTTCCATATTATTTTATTTATTCGATACTATTTTACAAAAAAAAACGACAAAAAAACAACTTTAAATACAATACATAACGCATTATCTATGTAGTTATGTAGGTACATACGTATACAAAGTACCTTGTAATCACAATGTCAGGAAGAGGTGAATTTCAATGAGCCCACTCGACTAAGGACAGCGTGTGCATTGTATAGGTACATTACACATACAAGTACAAAAATGTTTGTTTAGTATTTACGTTTTACAATACCACTCATATCTATCTATTAACTTGTACAATACTTGTGTACGTTACGTTATACAATATTCCATTTCTTTTCCAATAAATGTTTTACTTAGTAAATACCCTCATTTCTTAAAATCCACTGTGACACGTGTTTCGATGCATTCCGCATCATTTTCAATGATGCGGAATGCATCGAAACACGTGTCACAGTAGATTTTAAGAAATAGTGGTATTTAATAAGTAAAACATTAATTAAAAAGGATAGATTTTACCACAAAGTGACTACCGACCCAATTAATGAAATTCTATTTCTTCCCTACATGGGAGGCTCCTTAGTAAATAAAAATTGTTAGTACATATTAGTACGTGTGTTTAAATACAAATTTTTCCTTAAACTAACATAAAACTTTTTTACCATTAGAATGCAAAATTTCCGCCGTTTGTCTTGTATCACCGGAATAATTTCCTTATTTACCGTGATAAGTGATCAAAACTAAAATGACTGAAAAAATCCAATCAAAAAAAGATCAAAAAATATTTCTTATCAAATGTTATTTTAAATATATTTATCCCTTACCCTTAACCAGTCCTATTTTCAGTTAAAATAATTCCTTAAATTTTTTGACCAGTGAGAGATATTTTTTTTTTCTGGATGAAAAATATGATGGAAAACGTAAATAATATTCAAATAGTCGTATACTGTCAAAACATATTTTTTTAAATCACTTGCAGCAACACTGAAAAAATCTTTTTCAATATTTTTCAGGTCATGAACGTTCTATCGTGGTCTTTCTGGAGGCCTTTTAAATAAATTAAAATACGAGTATCAACATCTAAGAGCAATGTATAGAGAATTCAGAGTTATTTCTGTTCATTAAAGATTGACAAAATATTCTAAGAGACATTGAATTTTGTAAATTTTGATTAATTTTAGATAATTCATTTTCGCCATTTCCGTAAAATACTAACTCAATGGCACTTAATAGCTGAGCGCTCTTTAAAGGGATTTAACTAACGTTTCATTAATTTTTTTTAAATATGTAAAATTTTAGACGTGTTGGATATATTCACATGATCAAATATTGTACTTACGCGTAATGTTTTCATCGTACTATATCATCGTAATTGCTAATAAACTATATGTTTATTTATTTAGCAAAGAAAATCATGTATTCTACTTGACACTCACGTTTATGCATATGCCAATAATTGAATATCGAGAAGCAGAAAATTACGTCAGATGTTTCAGAACATTCCAATGCCAGTGATGTTATTTCATCCTTCTGAACGTAATCGACCTTTGAAAATAACTTTATTTTTTCAACACGCCCTTTCCCACGTGAAACTCGTATAAATTGTGCCCAAAAACGGTTATGGCGCGCGTCATGTCTAGAGTGAACTTCACGGGCACTTCGGAGTATTCCTGCACAAACTTCACGGGATCCGATGCAAATTTCACGGGATCCGATTGAAATTCACGGTATTTCTGCGCGAACTTTACGATATTCCTGCACGAACTTTACGGTATTCCTGCGCCGACTTTGCGATATTCCTGCATGAACTTTACGATAATCCGGCGTGAACTTCAGGGCGATCCGGCGCGAACTTCACGGTACGTAATCTCGCACGAACTCGGGAAGCTTCACTATTTCGGGCCTCTGAGAGTTGTGAGACGGTTCCGAAGGGAAACTCGCGCTTGTCTCGGGAGCACCTCGGCTCTCACTAACAGAACTTGCACTGATGACGCCGGGTTTAGTGATAAACGTAAGCGACGCAGCGGCGGCTGGCAAGACACTTTTCTACTGACGCAACGACAGAATTTGCAAAGCAGTCTGAGGGAAAATCCGGCCACTGCAGAACGTGTCTTGTATCGAGTAAAAATAACTGACACTGCATTACTAAGATTTGTTTTAAATGTAGTTGCATTTATTATTTACCTTGCTTACTAACCAGCAGCCTCACATATTGCTCACTCTTTTCAACAACGTCATATATCAAAATCGTCAATTTTCAGTTGTGCGTATTTTCAGAATACCCAGAAAATGTACTATCTATTAAATGTACTTTACTTTTTATAACTTTATATTTACCCGCTACAGGGCAGTAAATATTTTTTTTGCATTTTGAAGAATATGTATTGTTTAATTATTTTTTTAAATAAACTAAATATTTTCAAATGGAGAAAACACCTTCAGGTTTTACCTAAAAAGATCTGTTGTACTGTAAAAAGTTCAATAAGTGGCTTGATATTTCTTTTCAATACACTTCATTATATTCTTATACTTTAAAATCGATCTCCTTCAAAATCAAGTTTCTGATATACGACGTTGTTGAAAGGAGTGAGGGATATATAAAATAGCAACCCGTCAGGGATCAAAAATTAATGAACTGAAAAATACTTTATGGAAAGATATTTGTGTTAGTGATTTTTACATTTTTTCATTTGTTTCCTTTAAACAGGATTCTTATCTTTTATTTTTTATACGCCTATTTACTATACTCGTTTATTGTTTTATATTTCATATTATGCCTAGTTTTAGTTTTATTTAGTTATTTTTTTTCTTTTTGTAACTTTCTTGTCTGTGTTTCAATCTTGTTAATCTTAATCCCATGTCCCAAAATCAGTAATGAAAATTACTCATCGGGAATATTATATATGTAAATAACTTATGTATGTAATGTATTTTAAAATAAATTTAAATTATATTAAGTAGATTTTTGTTTCTTCGATCTTAAAAAAGGAAAATTTTATCTGTGTTGGGAACAGGAGGGATAATCTACTATGGGAACTTGTTATCAGGAACTTCTCAACATTTTCTCATTGTTGGGAGAAAACCACGTAAAACTCCTCAGGAGAAGTCAGACTGGTGGCTGTTGTCAACAGACTTTCCGTTCCCCTTGAAGAGGGTTTGGTATTAAGTGTCCTAGCTTGGATTATGGTACCAATATCCTTTATTATTTTTATCATGTATAACAACACCTTTCACGAGAGTTTCTTATGAGCTAATATGGTTTCGATGCTAGTTCGAGGATAACAAGCCCACTATATCTTCGATTCCTCCTCTGAAATTAATTTTATATTTATATATTTTTCATAATTAATTAACAATTCGTCCACCTCCATAGTGTAATGGTCAGTACGCTCGGCTACTATTCTGGAGGTCCCGGGTCCGATTCCCAGGGGGGGGGAATAAATATATGTGATTTTTTCACTCTAATATTTATTCAATATCACCCTGGAATGGTACCTGAAGCGGAGGACTGGGATCACCTTTCATTCATGTGTTAACGATCAAGATAACACTGCATTTATATGCAGTGCCCTATGCACCACTGGGTTGAGGATAAGGGTTTGAAGAAGAAGAATTAAAAATTAATTTCTGCATTAAACTGATAAATTACTAAAACTTAAATGTTTACTTGCATTGATTAATACGTAATCAATATTTGTTACAGGTGTTATACTTCCTGTAAAGTTAAATAAGTATAAATACACAATATTTGGAGCATGTTTAAATCTTCGTTCACCTAGTAAATTCTGTAAGTTCTATAAATCAAATCAGTAATACTATATTTCTACTGAAAACATTTTCTGAAAATTACCGATTTTTTATATAAAACGATATCCCTTAATCCTTAATTTTTGCCGTTAATCCATCAATCTTCCTTCGCGTCTTGCAATTCGACCGGCAGTATGTACCATAAGTGCCTATGTAGGTTTTATTAATTTTAGAATCTCTGCGACACGCACTACGCACCTCGTCGGTTACTGCAATCTGAGCCTTACGGTACAACCTTCATAATAATATTAACAGTATTTTTATAATCAATAAATGTTAAACTTTTATCATGTCTTCCACACATTTCTAAAATCCTAATTACACAGTGTTTTCATGCAAAAATGTGCGAATTATTTTTCACATTTTCAGTATTCGGAGGCGGAAATGAAAAAGTTATTATTAGTTTTTTTTTTAATTAATATTGTATAGTATTTAAACAGGTAATTTTTTTTTGTCTCATTTTTAACAGAAAAACCAACTTAACTATATTTTATTATTAAATTGAATAAATGCACATGATAAACAGTAAATATATAAATATATACCTGCGGATGTAGGCATCTGTAGCTTAGAAAACTAGTCGTAAGAAAATATAATACTCAAGTGGTAAAAGGCAAGTGGATTTTTATTATTTATAATTTAATCATGTTTTACCACAAGGCAAATGCTGACACAATAAATAATACACACACACACACACACGCATATGTATATATATTCTCTTTTTTTAACCCTTAATAATCACGAATAAACATTAGAGTGCAAAAAAAACATTCTAATTTTTTTGACCCCTTGTGAATCGAGCCCAGGACCTCCTATACGATTATGAAACGCACTGACCACTACAGTAAATAAACATAGATATTACATATAACTAACAAAAAGCCAACAAACCACCACGGCGCTTCTCCGCAGGGGTAGGCAGAGAGAATAGAACGCCACACCAGTCTGAATTTGTACACAATCTTCGACTCTTCCACATTCAAACATCTTACAATACATAAAATAATGATAGAAAATTTTCCGAATTCCTCTCTCAAAAGTTTAACGATTAGTTTTACGAAATTATTTTTTCGCAAAATGTGATGTTACCGATTCAACTCTGAAACTTTTCGATAAAGTTCCGCGCCGTTTTATTTTCTCATTTCAAATGGTCAAATTGGACCTTGATGCATAAATATATTTTTTATTACGTATATAAATCATTCTATTGATAAAATCTACTGTTCACTACTGAGTGATATAAGTTTCTTGAATTCCCAAACGCTAACAGTCGGCAGTCGGCGCCAGAAATCGAATACCGCAATCGTGCCAAATCATTTCTACCTACTTTAGTATATTCGGTTGCGTAGACAACCACACCCCCTGTGGAAATTATTCAACATTTTAAAAACACGTCTTCTTCTTCTAATTGTTATCTGGACCAAATAGTGCTGTGGGTATTGTATCATATATAAGCAGCGGAATGTGAATCGTTACATGCATGAAAGTATGGTGATCAGCCCTACACTCCTGTTGGCAGCCTTGGGTACTAATAAATAAATATAATTTTTTGACATCTCATCAAAGATGAAGAAGAATATGGAAGTCTGGGCATTTACGGAGCTGACGACCGTCATAGCCTGGTTTAAGTGATTATTTATACACATGTAACATTCACCAATTCTACCCATTATTGACAACCACACAAAGAATTTTCTGACTGACAACTATTTATAAGGCAGAATGGCAAATTTAACAGGCCTAAAAAAATAAAAACCAGCCAATAACAGGTTGTAAGCCCTGCAAATGTACAAACTTACATATTCTGTTTCATCTGTGTTAAAGATATCAATAAAAAATAATAATAAACACCTTGATGTAAATGTAAGGTGTAACAAATCCAGATTTTGTTAACCAAATTTGGACGCACTGAAAATATTGAAAAACTAAAAATTACTTCAAATAAATAATAAAAATTAACTGTATTTGTGAGTACATTGGAAGATGCCGACGCTCTTATGTGTCACATATATGTATACAGAGATGTAAGTAATTATTTTCCTCTCTTAATTTGCTAAATGATCAATTTGCGACCGCTGCCCTCTCTATGAAGACCGCAGTTTCTAGACGTTGGACTACACAGACGCTCGGGAGTGCATTCCCTCGCGTTCACAAGTGACGAAGTGTCGCTTTTCCTTATTGGAGCTGATCTTTCAATCGCATTACACATCAAGTACTTGTTTGCTTAATAAAGCTGAGCACTGAGCATGTTTCGAACGTCTTAATGAACGCCGCTAGCAATTAAAAATTATTGCGATTACATTTCTATCTTTAAAAATGAAACTGTACAAATTCATCCTTTCAAAATCTTAAATCTTCCTATGTAATACATTGATTCTTTTGAATTTTTTTTTTGAGAATTCTGCATTTGAATGCTTACGTGTTATTAATATATGTGACAGGTGTTTTTACCGGTGACAGGTAAAAAATTATTTTTCCTCAAAGGCAGTGACATATCGCTCACTCTTTTCAAGAACGTCATAAATCAAAAATCGTCAATTTTCAGTTGTGCATGTTGGATTGTCCAGAAAATTTACTATATCCCAGCAAAAATGGCATATTTTTAACATAATATTTACCCGCTACAGGGCAGAAAGTGTTGTTTTTGCATTTTTAGGAAAAGGTAATGTTTAGTTTTTTTTTTAATATACAAATATTTTTCAAATGGAGAAAAAACCTCCAGGTTTTACCTAAAAAGATCTGTTGCACAGTAAAAAGTTCAATAAGTGGCTTGATATTTATTTTTAATACATTGTATTAACTTTAAAAACGTTCAAACGTAAAAACTCCTGAAAAATCAAGTTTTTTGATTTATGATCTTCTTGAAAGGAGTGAGCGATGTGTTGAACATAACATTAATATACGCAATATTAAACATTGTTCATGGCGGACAACATGCTTATTGATGCTAAGTGCTATCACTCAGCATTTTCCATGTTTGATTTCATTGTTTTTTCAAAGATTTTTAATATATTGATTGCTTCACAAGCATTGTAAATGAAACACATTATATATTTAATAATAAAAATAATAAAACCCTTATCCGCACCCCAATGGTGCATAGGGCACTGCGTCATAAAAACGCAGTGTTATCTTGATCGTTTACACATGAAGGAAAGGTGATCAGCCCTCCGGTTCAGGTACTAGTCCAGGGTAATATTAAATAAATATGACAGTGAAAAAAATCACTTATATTTATTTTACCCCCCTTGGGAATCGAACCCGGGACCTCCAGAACGGTAGCCGAGCGTGCTGACCATTACACTGCGGAGACGGACAAATATTATATATTTACTTTGTTCAAATCTTTCGCACACACAAATTAAAAATTTATATTTAAATGACATTCAATAAAACATAATTTTGTCATTTGTACAAAATAATTTAAAAAAAGTGGCAAAATTGAATCACTTGGGATGTATGTTAAGTCATTTTGTAATTTGGGGTATACTTAAAGTTATGTTTTTTTTTTATTTATATTTCACATGGTAAATACAATTATTTCTTACCTCATTTCTTACATTTTTCTTCTTCTTCTTTACGTATCATGACGTTTACTATCACTTGTGAGAAAGTGTCCCTATTTTGGGTAGTTCGAAATGACTCTTCGATACTCCGTACTCCGTATTCACTCCTTTATATTATATGTATTACCTATTTCTAAATATTGATATTTGATTAATCGATTCGGCAGTCACTTTGTGGTAAAATCTATCCATTTTACGGTGTTTGAAAATGATACGGAATGCATCGAAACACGTGTCACAATAGATTTTAAGAAATAGTGGTATTTACTTAGTAAAACTTAAATTTATAATTGCGATATTTGATTTGCGAAATGTAAGTTATAAGTGGAAAGATATTACCACAAAGTAACTGCCGAATCAATTAATAAAATTAAATTGATGTTTCCAATACTCTTACATGCGTATGTACTTTACAGATAGAGAAAGATACAAGGTCTCTTTATATAGAGTCTAGTAGTTACCATCTTTTGGTATGCTCGTCCTTGCTAAAGCTGCAAGGGAAAGCAGTAGCGTCCATCTCCGTATAAGCGGGCACATTGTTCTCGGGTGATGCGGCTAGGTGGGTTATTTCTGATGCGGGTTTTTGCTCATCTCCCAGCGCCAAGCAGTCTGCCCACAAAACTGCTTGATCTATCTTGCATCTCTAGCTGCATCTGTGACAACTGCTTCTCTATGTCCCAAAGCGAGAGTCTCGCGCGAGGAGCTTTGCCAATTATTGGCTTCATTAAAAAGTATTGACCCTTGAATTCGACAGAGGTAGTAGTATCGAAGAAAAAATTGTAAGATAACAATAAAAAATTAAAATCATAGTAACTAAGGCATTTAAAACATTTTTTGAAATATTTATATAGACGAAGAAGAATATGGATGTCTGGACATTTATATTGGGCATAAATCTTGATTTGTGAACACGTATTTGGACACACTCAAAATTATAACTGGACAAATTATAAGGTACATAAAAAATTATCAAGTAGGTGAATTTAATACAAGATTCGGACCTTGCATACAAATAGAAAGAGTCTTTGTTTAATAAAAGCATTCCTTGATCCAACATAGATGGCTGGAGTGAACTCACATGTACTGTATTACGAGTTTGATCCGTATATCTAAGAGTTTAAAAAAATGTGAAGCTTAAATACTTGAGATGTCATACATCTATGTTGAGATAACTCCTATAATTGGAGATAATCCAGATTTGTGAATTAGTATTAGGACACACTCAAAATGTTGTAGATACATAAAATAATATAGAATATCTAACAGCAACAATTATTTCATACAAAATATGTTCAAGTTCTTCTCCATTGTATTTTGTGACTTTCAATACTTGGAATTTTTAACTTCTAGACGAAATGCATGATGACTGATATTCTTCTGAGCACACATTTATTTTCGTTTTAATTTTCTAGTCGGTAGGTTTGTGTTTTATGGACATAAAAAAATAAAGAATTCACTGAATTGTAAAAGAATTACATCGGTCATGCAATAAGTTATGCAAATTAAACTTTCAATGTTTTTGCTGAGTGTAATCCTCAAGGTCGAGGCTAAATATAGGCAACAACGAGACGAGACGAAAATTCATACAAAAATAAAAGATAAACTAATTCATACCACATATGAACAAAAAAAGGGGGCTTTAAATGTTTAAAACTAACTAACTAACCAACTAAGTATCACGCAGCTTCGCCGCAGGGGTAGGCAGACAGAATAGAACGCCATAACACTATCATTTTAAACAATCTTCCCCTCTTCCACATTCATGCATCTCCTCAAACATAACCGCCAATTATTCCTAATCACCTGACCACTTTCAAGTATTTGATATTATTGATCATACTAAAATTCACTCGATTTTTTCTGCTCCAATTTTCAATTACATTTCTTGAATGTTTTTCGAAGATACTTTGTGGCACATTTTATAAACATTATTAAAAAATCAACTTTGTCTTTGTACTAAATTCTAAAACATCTAAATACTCATAGTCAATTACCATTCCCTTACCAAAACTTGGTAAGGGGAGGGTAAAGTATACCAATAAAAAGTGGTTAAAACAAAGTTGTTTTATTTTATAAAGTTCAATTACATTCGCCACAAAAATTTATTTTACCATTCTTTCCTCAACTCATTCGTTCCATATGTTCAAACCATCTCAACAAACCTTATTTATTGATTTGGCGTTTTATTTGTAGAATCGCATAGTTTTTATTTAAAACTAGTTTAAAATATTAGTAGTTTGATAATAACCTAACAAGTCATCACTATGTAATATTGTGTATCGTTCACCATTTTGCCCAATAAATGATGTACAAAAGATGTACATCATTAAATGTTCAAATGGTGACATGAGGAAAGAATGCAAGTCAAGAAACAATTGTCAGTTTTATATTTTTTTTTATTTTTGTTTTTTTTTTTAATATTTAAAATACTAATACATCTTTCTTAATTTTGATATTGTATATCAGCCATGCACGCTTTCCTTATTTCACAATTCATACATCTATTAAACATCATTTAATGAGCAGAAAGATGAACGTTATACAATCGTTTAAAGTGATCACATAGGCCAGCCAAACGACAGGTCGTAAGCCTTGGGACGCTAAACTTCCATCTTCTTAGAAAGGATAGATGTTTTTTCTCAAGTTGAGACATTTTTAATATTGATATGTAAGTGTGAACAGTTTAATTTTTGATAGAGTAAATAATAATAATAAATAGCGACTTTTTGTAAATCCTACCCAGAAACCGTTAAGGTGGTAATGACAAAAAAAACCGTTTTACAATATTTTGAGTGTGTCCAAATACTTGTTCACAAATCTGAATCATTTGAATATCAAGTGCCTACTTATGCGAATTTAATCCAGGAATTGGACCTTGAATACATGAAAGAAAGAGTCTTTTCTTTTTAAAAGCTTTCCCTATTCCAAAATAAATGGTTGTTTTGAACTCACGTGTACTGTGTCACAAGTTTGATAAATCATATCTATGAGTTAATATGGATGTAATATGGAAGTGACACGCCGTGATGTTGATATTAAAAGCATCAATCTATCACGGTACACACCAGTCGCCTCGGGACGGTTTTTCACCTCCCGTTAAGGCCCATTAATAAACATACTACTCATCTCACCAATAGATGTCTTTAGTGATTCAAAAACAATGTTTTAAAATTGGATCATATATATAGAACTTCCAAAAATTTGAGTAGTGTGGTTGTCAATCATGGGTAGAATTGGTGAATGTCACACGTGTGTAATGTGATCACTTAACCAAGTTTATGATGGTCGTAAGCCTTGTAAATGCCCAGGATTCTATGTTCTTCTTCATTTTTGTATGTTGAGATGATAAAAATGTAAAAACCATTTTGTTTTTAAGCATTTGCGATAAATATTGGAAAAACCGGGTGATGATTGGTGATTTCTAGAGGCAATATATTTCAATAATAAATAAAAAATGTTGAAGAAGTTGATTGACATGACCCATTGTAGTGATTTTTCCATTGAATGAGTTGGAGGAAACGTCGCGGAGACTATTTTTGCACGGGAAATAATTTTAAATGAAAAAAAACGAACTCGGTGAAGGTCAGAAGTCATTAATGTGAGAACATTACCAAATGTAAGATAGCAATAATTGATTTTTTATCATACCTGTGTATACTCGTAATAGTGAAGAAAACCAAAAAAACAGCTGCGAAATTCATATCGCTCACTCCTTTCAACAACGTCATAAATCAAAAATCGTAAATTTTCAGTTGTGCATGTTTTCGGAATGCCCAGAAAATGTACTATATCCCAGCAAAAGCAGCATATTTTTAACTTAATATTTACCAGCTACAGAGCAGAAAGTGTTGTTTTTGCATTTTGACGAAAAGTTATTGTTTAATTTTTTTTTAATAAACTAAATATTTTTCAAATGGAGAAAAAACCTTAAGAAAAAACCTTACCTAAAAAGATCTGTTGCACAGTAAAAAGTTCAATAAGTGGCTTGATATTTATTTTTAATACATTGTATTATATTTTTAAACTTTAAAAACGTTCTCCTGAAAAATCAAGTATTTTGATTTATGACGTTCTTGAAAGGAGTGAGCGATATATGAAATTATTCAAAAATAAAACTTGAGTTAGATTATTGAAAAGCAAATTAATTGCTCAATATTTTGACTATG
This sequence comes from Brachycentrus maculatus, assembly GCF_059751285.1. Classification (NCBI taxonomy): domain Eukaryota; kingdom Metazoa; phylum Arthropoda; class Insecta; order Trichoptera; family Brachycentridae; genus Brachycentrus; species Brachycentrus maculatus. The sequence goes on from NW_028280786.1 coordinate 317,664, forward strand.
TACAAATCTTTGTTAAAAAATCTGGGTTTTGTCCACTTACACACACATACTTATGACCTTTCATAGGCTGGTTTAAGTGATACATGTGTAACATTCACCATTCTTCTATACCCATGATGTTACTTTATCTTTTTATGTTTTTTTATATGCTGTAGATTTCGCTAAAGCTATATTAATAATCACAGAAACTCACAGAATATTACACGTAGATCATGGAGAACACCGTGTTTCTTGACATTTTCAATGTTTTCTATTGCATTGTTTTTCCTTGGATGTATAGAATTGTCATTTCTTCACAAGCATTGTGAAATTCAACATAATTTAAATGTGTCCTTTCTTTTTTATTTATTTTCCATTCAATCAAAGCTTAGAGTGGCTGAGAATAGCTAGTAAATTAAATGAAAATAAAAAGTATGAAGAAAAAGTTAGTCAAGGACTTTCAAAAATACTTTATTATTAAATCTATTGCATCCTTAAATCTGATAATACCACTAGTTTCTGCAATCAGTGAGTGATAGATTTTTGTCAAAGATTCTTAGATGTATAAATAAACAGACAGCCTGCCTCTCACAACTGCTGTCTCCGTGGGGATAACCAGTGCTCGGTTCACATCCTAAAGAGAAGAATTAATCCTAATAAGGAGTAGCGCAGATGTTGTCTAGGTCATTCTTCTTCGTTCGCTTCAAGCGTTCGAATAATACCTGATTAAGTGCGCGTTTACACACAGGAAAGGAATTTGCTCGTATTCAAACAAATCCAAACTGGCAATCCAATTGCTCAGTGTAAACATAGTTTTACCATCCGTTAGTTACGCTATTTGCGATTTTTTTTTCTTTTTTTTTTTTTTATTCATGAACAACATATGTATATATTAGTGAAATTACACATCCTAAGAAGCACTTGTTTTTTACCACTTGAGTTATATTAATTTTAAAGACCTGTTACGGGAGTTACAGATGCTTTCATCTTCCAGTTTATATTCAGACCCGAAGATGGAAGCATCTGTAGCTTCCGAATCGAAAAGCTTTCGTTAAAATAAATATAACTCAAGTGGAAGAAAACAAGTGATCTTATTTGCAATCACATACATAGGAGTATACATACATTTAATTAAATGTATGTATACTCCTACGTATGTGATTAAATTAAAAGCCACGTATTGAACTTTTTACTGTACAACAGATTTTTTTAGATAAAATCTGAATTTCTTTCTCCATTTGAAAAATATATAGTATATTTAAAAGAATAATAAAACCATACTTTTTCTTCAAAATCCAAAAACAACACTTTCTGCCCTGTAGCGGGTAAATATTAAGTTAAAAATATGCCGCTTTTGCTGGGATATAGTACATTTTTTGGGCATTCCGAAAACATGCAAAACTGAAAATTGACGATTTTGAAGGAGTGAGCGATATATAGATAAAAATAATCAATGCGTTCAATCCAAACTCACTTTGAAAATTGACCATCTCCGCTAGGATTGGACCCTGAGCATAGTAATTATTAAGCTTGTAGTTAGAGCCTTGTTTTACCTCATCCTGTAATTACTTATTCATTGATGTGACAGTATTCTCTGGAAAGGATATTGTAAAAAAAAACAAGCTAACCAACCATCACGCCTCATCGCCACAGGGCTAGGCAGGGAGAATCTTTACAAACAATTCCCACATATTCCACATTCATGCATATCCCTTTACAAACCCGCCGATTGTTTCGACTCCAGACCTGATCACACCCAAGTATTTCAAAAACTTGATCATGCTAATTTTTCCTCGGTCTTCTTTTCCATCTATTACCAACCAACATAAATTTCTTTTACTCTTCTTTCTTCACTCATTCGATCCCAATGTCCAAACCATCTCAACACACCTTTCTAAATTTTATCGATGATGCTTATCTCAGCCTTGCTATCTATATTGTATCCTAATTTCACTATTCAAACATCTAACATAAATCGTTTTTCTCTACACTCGTCTGAGAGATCGCATTCAGTCTACTTTCATACTCCTTTTGCCAACTCCATGGTTCACTTCCAGAGTTGGAACTAAGATATGTACATATTGTATTTCATATGGTGTACGGAGTGGAAGTTTTAAGTAAGGGAAGGGTAATTTACTATGAATATTTCAATGTTTTAGAATTTAGTACATAAACCCTGGTGATGACAAAGTTCTTGACGAAACCGGTAGGATAAAGTGTACTAATAAAAAGTGTTTAAAACAAATTTGTTTTATTTTATAAAGTTTATAAAATTTGCCACAAAGTATCTGCGAAAAACATTCAAGAAATTGGAACTAAGACTTTGCTTTGCTTTGAAAAGAGGATGAAAGATGGTGCTGATGATGTTTCAATGATAATGCTTTGACAGGAATTGTTATAAATAAATTATCGGGTCAAATAATAAGCTGAAATGATAAAAATGAAAATGATATTTTCTGGCGTTTCTCATGTGTGTGATTATAATCCAGGATTCGGACCTCACAAACTAATAATAAAAATTCTCCTCAATAAGAAGCTTCTTTTAATCTCACCAATAGATGTCTCTAGTGAAGTTCTAGTGATTCAAGAACAATGTATCAAAATTGGTTCATATATAATATATAGAACTTCCAAGAATTTGAGTACCTAGTGTGGTTGTCAATAATGGGTAGAATTGGTAATGGTAATTACACGTGTGTAGAATTGGTAATTACACGTGTGTAAAATGATCACTTAAACCAGAGGATGACAGTCGTCAGCCCCGCAAATGCCCAGACTTCCATATTCTTCTTCATCTTTGATGAGATGTCAAAAAATACTTTAAAAGGAAAATGAAAGATGATCCTTTCTTCTTTTTTGCCTCCTACCAAAAGCCAACTCCATTCTTCACGTCCATGCATAGGATACTGTAAGTGATCATGAACACGAGCGCCGACTGGACCGACCGCTGACTAGACCCGATTGCTAGAGACTACGCAAAGAGCGGAGAGTCGAACCGCGTCCCGGTCTATATCGGTCCCCGCCGCCTCTTGGACGCCGGCCATTTCACGCAAGCTAAAATACTCGGCTCACATAATATGGATGTAATATGGAAGTGACACGCCGTGATGTTGATATTAAAAGCATCAATCTATCACGGTACACACCAGTCTCCTCGGGACGGTTTTTCACCTCCCGTTAAGGCCCATTAATAAACATACTACTCATCTCACCAATAGATGTCTTAAGTGATTCAAAAATAATGTTTTAAAATTGGATCATATATATAGAACTTCCAAAAACTTGAGTAGTGTGGTTGTCAATAATGGGCAGAATTGGTGAATGTTACACGTGTGTGAAGTGATCGCTTAAAGCAGTCCATGACGGTCATAAGCCCCGTAAATGCCCAGACTTCGATATTGTTCTTCATCTTTGATAAGATGTCAAAAAATAATATGAAAAATAACTCCTATAATTGGAGATACTCCAGATTTGTGATCAAGTATTTGAACACACTCAAAATATTGTGAGTATTTACATTTATCCCGCATGTTTTTTTGCCCAAAAATTTCACTCACGAATCAAATGAAATTATAGTAAATTTAAACATAAATTTATTTTTATGCAAGATCCAAACCCTGTAAATATCGGGACTTTCATATGCTTCTACATCTATGTTTAGATGTCGAAAATGTTAAATAACTCCTACAATTGGAGATTATCCAGATTTGAGAACAAGTATTTAGACACACTCAAAATGTCCTGATAAAAATAGAAGCTTTAATACGAAGTATTAAGAAAGCACAATTGCCTTAAAATACCAACGAAAAATAACATTTTTTTCATGAATTTTCTTTTGGCGGTCGGTCGAAAAACTAATCGTGAAAAATATTCCATGAAAGTTAGCTAACCCGTTCAGCGTTAACGTTTGAAGTCAGAACCTTAATATCAACTTTCCGATTAGATCCTAACTTTTATTGCGACACCAGAACTTTTATATGCCCACAATCTATTAGTGAACGCACGGTGCACTAAAGCTAGCAGTTACATTTATTAACAACATTTTGAGTGTGTCCAAATACTTGTTCACAAAATCTGGATTATCTCCAATTACAGGAGTTATTTTCACATTGTTTTTTGACATCTCATCAAAGATGAAGAAGAATATGGAAGTCTGGGCATTTACGGGGCTGACGACCAGCCGTCAGCCCCGTAAATGACGGTCGTTAGCCCCGTAAATGCCCAGACTTCTATATTCTTCTTCATCTTTGATGAGATGTCAAAAAATAATATGAAAATAACTCCTGTAATTGGAGATAATCCAGATTTTGTGAACAAGTATTTGGACATACTCAAAATGTTGTAAATAAATTATCTGGTCAAATTATAAGCTTAATAATAAAAATGAAAATGGTATTTTCTGGCGTTTCTCATGTGTGTGATTATAATCCAGGATTCGGATCTCACATACTAATATAAGAGTTTCTGCTTAATAAGAAGCTTCTTTACATCTCACCAATAGATGTCTCTAGTGAAGTTCTAGTGATTCCGCATCCTGGATTATAATCACACACATGAGGAACGCCAGAAAATATAATTTTCATTTTTATTATTTAAACCTATAATTTGACCAGTTAATTTATTTACAACATTTTGAGTGTGTCCAAATACTTGTTCACAAATCTGGATCATCTCCAATTATAGGAGTTATTTTTTATATTATATTTTGACATCTCGTCAAAGATAAAGAATAATATGGAAGTCTGGGCATTTACGGGGCTGACGACCCCGTAAATTTATTATTAGGTATTTATTATAATAGTCATCTCAGCCTTGCATATCACCATTTGAACACCTACCATACATCCCTTTGCCATATATTAGTCTCGAAGAGATTGCACTTCGATTGTGTTAAAGCTACTTTCAGCCTTCTTTTGGCAACAAATATACTGAATCATCTACCTGTTCCAAAAATTCCCCATTTACTTCTATCCTGATCTACTATCTATATTCATCTCCTGTAAAAACCTTGACTTGGATTTTTTATTGGAAAACAAACAGAATATTTAACAAAAATAACATAATAAAATAAATTTTTAAAAATAACATTCCAATTAGAGGTTTTCACTTTAATAATCTAAAAATAAAAATAAACTGTCATGTACATAAAAGTATAACTATATAATAAACTTACATTAAAAGTTTTTATCGAATAATAGAATTTTTCTTTATCAATTAGTCAAATAGACATCAACAATATTTTACTTAAACGTATTAAAAGAAGCATTATTGATGTCTATTTCATTAAGCATTACATTGCACATATCGCAGGCTCGATTTAAAAATGAATTTTGGTAGGACTTGGTGTGTATTTTAGGGATTTTAAATATTTTTTTGTTTCTGGTCTGTGCTCCCGGGACTGTAAAATTTTGCACATTCATCAACAAACCATACGCATTATACATCTTTGACTCGCACAGCTCCCACATATCGCTCACTCCTTTCAAGGACGTCATAAATAAAAAATTGGCAATTTTCAGTTGTGCATGTTTTCGGAATGCCCAGAAAATGTTCTATATCCCAGCCAAAGCGGCATATTTTTAACATAATATTTACCCGCTACAGTGCTGAAAGTGTTTTTTTTTGCATTTTGAAGAAAAGGGATTGTTTAATTATTTTTTTAAATATACTTAATATTTTTCAAATGAAGAAAAAACCATCAGGTTTTACCTAAAAAGATCTTTTGCACAGTAAAAAGTTCAATAAGTGGCTTGATATTTATTTTTAATACATTGTATTATATTTTTAAACTTTAAAAACGTTCTCCTGAAAAATCAAGTTTTTTGATTTATGACGTTCTTGAAAGGAGTGGGCGATATCTTCCTACTTTCGACTAAATAATGGCAATAATAATACAATCAAATGCGTAGATAGTATTATCACTAGTATAATTAAAATTAATTTTAGCATATAATATTAGCCATAAAATTATTTATAAGTTATCTTTTATCGTCGTAAACAAGAGCTGGCGCCGCGCATTCAACATGACGCCGCGTGTCCCAAAAATATTTAAGACCAACTTTGTAAACACTATAAAACCGAACGGCATAAATTTCTGCATTTTGGTTTGGGAGCATTATTTTTAAAACCGACTGTCTCTCGAAAATTTCAATAAACTAATTTATATTTTGCGTACTTATGGTAAATTTTTACAAAAAAAAAATTAATATAATGTGTTATCATTATATCACAGAAAATTGTAATCGTCCATTTTGAGACTTGAACCCGAAACATTTGGCTCACCGCGCTACTACACTTTTCGCTTATAACCACCTATGGGTAGTGGGATAGGAATATTATGTTTGAAACATTTTCAAAAATATATTCAAATCCATTAACCATCTGTACCAATCATTATCAATCATGGGGAGAATTGTAAATTTTACACGTGTGTAAGATGATCGCTTTACCAGCCTCTGACAGGTCGTAAGCCCTGTAAATTTCATAGATAGACTTTCATATTCTACTTTTCCTATTTTGAGATGTCAAAAAGTATTTGGACACACTCAAAATGTTGTGCACAATGATATTACTTAAACAACGCGTGGTACTTCAACTGTTCATATATAACGTCTGATGTCTAAATCTAACACGCGCGTATGCACGACACATCTTATTCTATCGCTTTGTATCATTGTGTAAACATCGCTCTTTTTGCTCTACTCCTGTGGCGTCGGAAAGCATAGCTTTCTTTTTTCTTCTTTCTACATGGTATATTTTTTCTCTCCCATGTAATCAAATGTGCTTAAAAACGTGACGCATCCTTGAAAATTTACCGTTGATTTTCGTCCAATTATCGAATATTGAATCACCGCCTTAGAAGTCTCACTTCGAAAATTGGAGTATCTTATTTTAAGGGACGGTAATTGGCGGTTTATATATGGCGAAATCTCATTCCGTCAAAAGATGTTTCACTTCAAAAAATAAATTAACGGAGCATTTTTTATGTTTGGGAACCAGTGTTTCGCAGTTAACAATAGATTATTTTATATTGTGAAACCCACGTTACTTTTATTAAAATTAAAACCGAATTATAGCGAGCATTAAAGAATCTGTCGCTTTAATCGGTGGCGTCCATTTTTCAGCGAATTGTAAACACATTTTAAGTATATATTTTTATACTGACAAAAACGACGACATATTTATGGCGTCGCTTCTGCGCCGTGACAATAAAACTACTTTTATATAAGGTAAAATGCCTTATACAGAAGATATAAAACTATGCTGACCGTATAAAATACAATCAGTTGAATTTTAAGGTATTTGTTAACAATGGTACGATTTAAATATGTCCTAAAATACTCTTTTTGGACCGTCAGATCTTCGAAGAGCAACCATGAACGAGTTCAAATAGCAATATAAGTACTTCGAGTAAAAAAATATTCATTTTTATTGATTTCAATATCGGCAGTATCATTTAAGTCTGACCCTTTTGATGTTACTGCAGCTTTTGTTTTGATTTTTTTCCTCTGTAAGGATTTTCCATAGGAAACTAATTAAAAAATAAACGATCTAAATACAAAAAAGGGCTGTAACGATTCGGTTTGTGTTTTCGCGGACTTTTTAGATAAGGTTAACATAAGTGACAAAATGATATAGGCTTCTTTGTACAGAACCGCATTCACGTTTTAAATTGCAAATTTTGTGTCAGAATATACGAAAAAAACTAGACAATATTTTAAAATTTCCTTATTAATAATTGTTCGCAAATGGTATTGTCAGGTCAGCAATATTTTTCAGCAGGTTTCTATGCCCGCAAAAATGACTTTTCGAAATGAACAATAATCGAAATATCGTTGCGTGTTGCATGTTTATTTGTATCACATGAAACATGCAATGATATTTCGACATTTATAATTAAAAAGAACAATTTCGCACATTAGGACATTTTTTTACGATACATATCAATGTATTTCACCATATTATCACTTCGATGTATCAGCGTTTTTTTCTTTATTTGCTTACTCCGACCTACAATTTAATTTTCGTGTACTCGATATTGAGTTTATACACCATGTTAGATACATTATTTACTATTATAAGTGTCTTTATATAAATGTTATATATATATATATATATATATATATATATATATATATATATATATATATATATATATATATATATATATATATATATATATATATATATATATATATATATATATATATATATATATATATATATATATATATATATATATATATATATATATATATATATATATATATATATATATGTATATATATTGCTAATGAATTGCCACTAACATGTTAAAGGAATCCAAGATTACTGCATTTATACAAGTTCCAAAAAAACGCAATATGGATGTATAATAATGGGCAGAATGATGAATATTACACAGGTGTATGAAGTGATCACGTATGCCAGCCAAATGCCAGGTCGTAAGGCCTGGGATGCTCAGACTTCCATCTTATTTCGTAAATACGATAGATTTTTTTTTTTCTCGTGTTGAGACACCTATATATATATTGTGATTTTATCCGTATGATGAATAATTCTATGTCTGAACAAATAATAAGAACAGGTATCACCCAAAATTGGGTGCTTTGCCAAAAATAAACATAAAAAAAAATAATAAGAAAATAGAGACATTATTTACTATTGAATAAACATCATGATAAACGGAAATCTATGGATAGATTCATGTTTATTAATTAATCTGTTGAATGATATCCGCAGTTTGAAAATATCAATTCTACATAGTGAACTCTTGCAAAATTTGTGACCTTATTTGAATAGGCAATGGTCTGTTGCCTCTTGCCGGCCCTGGAGCGGCTACATGTGTAGGTACATAATGTTGTAGTTTGTAAGGCAGGACCGTGGGCAGGATTGTGTCCCCTTTGGAGGTAAGCGGCTTGTATAATCCTGTAAAGGATAATATTTAATTAACTCGGACGGCCGAGGGCGACCACTTGATTGGCGGTTATTCTATTGTAGGAGTATCATCACAATACACCTTTATCAGCGACTCGGGACTAGAGTGGAACAAGTCACCCACCAAAGTATTTCCTATTTCGAAACGCAACCAAATTTGACGACCAACTATGATGCACAGTGGGTAAACGACCATTTTTTTCTTCTTCTTTTTACCCATAAGGGTTCGCATATTACTGCGTCTAATTCTTATTTTCTTTAAATGCATGTTTTTCCCTCTTTCTCTCCTGTGATTCAGGGAGATATTATAGCACACTATATACACATATGTATATAGTGGGTTATAATATCTCCGTCCGCCTCTGTAGTGGTCAGCACGCTGGGCTTCTGTACTGGAGGTCCCGGGTTCGATTCCCAGGGGGGATCAAATAAATACAAGTTATTTTTTCCCTTTAATAATTATTCAATATTACTTTGACTGATACCTGAAGCGGAGGGCTGATCACCTTCCTTCGTGTGTAAACGATCATGATAACACTGCGTTTGTATGACGCAGTGCCCTATGCACCATTGGGGTGCGGATAAGGGTTTGAATGAATATACACATATGAGTAATGTAAAAAAATATTAACTTTGTACTTTTCTCTCATAAATTTTATTTGTGAACGAAAAACACTTGTTTTTTACCACTTGTGTTTATTTTATTATAACGACTAGCTTCGGAAGCTATGCTTTCATCTTCAGGTCTAAATATATATATGTTTATATTGAGACCTGAAGATTGAAGCAGCTTCCGAAACTAGTCGTTATAATAAAATAAACACAAGTGATAAAAAACAAAACGTTTTTCTCTTACAATTTCACCGTGTCTTACCACAAAGTGAATGCCGAAACAATAAATTAAATAAATTTAATTTGACCAATTTTAGTTTGGAGAAATGTCAGTTCAAAACTTAAAACATATGAGTAACTTATATAAATTATTTTTTATTTGTAGCTATCAATAAAAATAAAATTATTGACTTATTCCAGTAGTAGTGTGAACATTGGTAATGGTGGCAAGGATCGGGAGAAGGCGTTATTTATCGAGGCGCTTAAACCTTAAACGCCAACCGATTCTGCTGGTCGCCTCGCTCTCGGGCGACTATTGGGCTCGGGCGGCTGCGGCTTGCGCCGTCTGGGCCGTACGCGGCTCCCGGGATGGGGTGTGACCTTATCGAAACGTCCCAAAAATGCGGCCTATTTTCCCAATTCCTCCATCAGTTAAATGAATGAATGGTATCATCTCTTCGTGGGATCGGATTCCAACAGGAATTTAGTTAAATATTTGTTTTTTCTCAGAAATAAAATTATTTCAGTACCTACTTACCATACATGTTTTGAATATTGAAAGCATTAACTTTGTGGATCACATTGATATATTATTTTGAAAAATAAAAATACTTTGTGTTTGATCCACTCTCATTTTTATTAACAACCAACTAGTTTCGGCAACAACCTGTTACCCTCTTCAGGTTTTAATTTATGACTTAACATATATATTACTTGCATGTTTCATTTTTTCTATTTACATGTTTCCTACTTACACATTTCATTTTTTTAGTTTTTGTTAACTTAACATAAAACGTGCATTAATATTTTTTTAATGCACATTTCAAGAAATTGTAAAAGATAAACACTCATTTTATTACAATGACTAGTTTTGGAAGCTAGTTTCTTCAGGGCTGAATATAAACTGTTTATATTTATATTGTATTTGGCTCCCGGGTTATGACCTTATCGAGACGTTACAAAAATGCAGCCTATTTCACAAATTCCTCCATCAGTTAAATAAACGGAGGTATCTCGTCGTGGGATCGGATTTCAACAAGAATTTGGTTAAATATTTGTTTTTTTTAATCAGAAACAAAGGTATTTCAGTACCTACCTATATGTTTGTTTTATATTTATTTGTAATCTTAATAAATATTGGTGCATAAAATAGATATTAAAAAATGCACATATTAAGATTTTTTTAAAAGACCCAATGATTTATGTATAAAAAGTATTTACATATTTAATTTCTTTACCCAATTATAAATTCTTATATCCGCCTTCATAGTGTAGTGTCTAGCGCGCTAGGCTACCATGCTAGAGGTCCAAGATTCGATTCCAAGAGGGTCAAAATAAATGTTAGTGATTTTTCAGTATAATATATATTCAATATTGCCCTGGACTGGTACCTGAAGTGCAAGGCTGATCATCTTTCCTTTGTGTATTTAACGATCAAGATAACACTGTTTCTATACGATGAACTGCCTTATGCACCTTTGGATGTAGATAAGGGTTAGAATAAGAATTTTAAACATTACAAACATGTAAAAAATAATTACAAAAAATTACTGAACATCTTCTGAAGTACGTATAATATATAGGTAATACATACATATTTTCTATAAAAGATTTCAAGTCAAAAATTGACGCGTCACATGTGGGTCTTTAAGCATTTTGTTATTTTGAAAAATAGATGAAATCAAAATACTTGAGTGAGAAAACCGAGAAAATAATGAAAAGTACAAAAATAGTAAAAGGTTAATAAATAATTAATAATGAAAAGTTTAAAGACAGATTCCCAATGTATATGCTAATCTTTATAAATAATTTTTACGATAAATTACCAAAATATTTTGAGGACAAAATAGTTTTTAAAAAAACTGGCATGAACATATTAATAGAAAAAAGGATAAAATTAGACTGCCATTGTTGAAAAAACCAAGTCGCAATATTGTTTAATGCAAAAGGGTTTGAAAATGTATGATGAGATGCCTGAATATATGAAGAACGAAAAGAATCTGAAAGAATTTAAAAATAAATGTTTTCTTAACTGTTAAGAGATGTAAATATATATAATGATGACGTAAATTATGTGTAAATAATAGTTTTTATTAGTTGTAATATAAGCTAACTAATATAAATAAAAAATAAATTAAATCAAAAAAGTTATTTTGTTTGTATTCCTCAGTACAGTAAACTCAAAACCCTAATAGATACTTACGTATAAAAACATTTTTTTAAATCTAATATAAAATATTTGTTTTATCTAATTTAACTCTGCATAATTTTCGCTTACGAACTATCTTTAACTTTTCGATTTTCGATAATAAATAAGCATATTTTATTCTAATGAATTTAGATCTTTTGGCGCCAACATTACATCTAAAACAACGCCAAGTTTGGCGTAAAAAAAACTTGTGCAATAAAATACCAAAAGTATTCGCAAATCGCAATCACTCCCAGTTTTTTTGTTCAATGTTTTATGCATAGAACAAACAGTGAATAAAATATGTAGAAATAAAATCATTCAAGGTTAACCCCTCGACACCCAGGGTTATTTTAAAAACTTAACCTGAACTTTTTGCTATTTTAACAGTAAAGCTTTGAACTTCACCGTGTAGGGAATTTCAACTGTTGGTTAATTTATTTATTTTTTAAACTTCTCCTTCAATTCGTCAAGTATCTAAGGGTTTTCAAAATAAATTGTCTGTACGTTTATTTTTTGAGTACATGAAATTATTTTTATTCATGAAATCATGTTGAAAATCTGTCTGTTGTTTTTGTCTAAACTTCGGGGCGTAGATCTGACTTCATTGCCAGATCCATTGAATCTTCCGATTCAAGCTGGTAGCCGACAAAATAGCCAGGAGGCAATTTGTGGATGCCATATGCTCCACATAGGGAGCGGATAGGGTTAAGTAGTAGTATATCATAGTGGTATTCAAACATATGTATATGTAACACATAGAAACAAAATCTATTATAAATATTATTTTTGTGTCATTAATAGATTCGGCAGTCACTTTTTGGTAAAATCTATCCATTTTTGATTAACGTTTTACTTAGTAAATACCGATATTTTTAAAAATCTACTGTGACACGTGTTTTGATGCATTCTGCATCATTTTCGGGGTTTGCATTCCGCATCATACACGGTGTTTGAAAATGATGCAGAATGCATCGAAACACGTGTCGTAGTAGATTTTAAGAAATAGTGGTATTTACTAAGTAAAACATTAATTAAAAAATAATTTTAAATTTTTTTTGATATCTCAACATAGAAGGACATAAAGAAGTCTGGGTGTTAACTGAGCTTACGAGCTTTTTAAGTTATTTTATATTACATAGTATACAAACTAATATTTATACTTAATTTAACACCACTACCTTATTCATAAAATATTTGGGTATTATATGGTTAAGCCCTTAAGCTTGACAGGTCGTAAGCCATGTAAATACCCAGATTTCGATATTCTTCTACATCCATGTTCAGATCTCAAAAACAACATAAGTAAAAAGTGTAAAAACCCAGATGTGTGAACAAGTGTTTGGGACACCCAAATTTTAGTAATTTTTATTTGTTCTTGTGGAAATTAATTTTTAATTATTCATTTGGTGTGTAATTTGTAGAACTCCATTTTAATTTAAGTATTAATTGTTAAATCAAACACAGATTTGTTGAGTCTACTAAGCTGTATTTTATTAACAAAAACACATCAAAATTAATATTGTGACAGTTGTTTCGCCTAGTTATGGCATTTTCAAACGAATGTGAAGATTGAATGGCTTGACGGTCCTTAAATTGACGGACAAACGAAGGTGAAGATAAATTTATTCCATATAATCTTAACATACGTTTAACAATGCCATAAGGCTAGGCGAAACAATTCGCTCACTCCTTTCAAGAACGTCATAAATCAAAATACTTAATTATTCCGGAGAACGTTTTTAAAGTTTAAAAATATAATAGGTACAATGTATTAAAAATAAATATCAAGCCACTTTTTGAACTTTTTTTGTGCAACAGAACCTTTAAGGTAAAACCTGAAGGTTTTTTTCTCCATTTGAAAAATATTTAGTGTATTTAAAAAAATAATTATACAATACCTTTTCTTCAAAATGCAAAAACAACACTTTCTGCCCTGTAGCGGGTATATATTAAGTTAAAAATATGCCTCTTTTGCTGGGATATAGTACATTTTCTGGGCATTCGAAAAACATGCACAACTGAAAATTGAGAAATTTTGATTTATGACGTTTTGAAAGGAGTGAGCGAATTGTCACGATATTAATGTTTATGTGCTTTTAAACAATAAAACACAACTTAGTAGTTTCTTGAATTTTTTTCTCAGATGGTTTGGGGCACATTTCATAACTTTATAAATAACACTGTTTTAACCACTTTTTATTAGTACACTTTATCCAACCAACTTGTAGACTCAAAAAATCTGTATTTTATTTAACAATTAATACATAAATTGAAATGAATTTTGGTCGCAACAGGTTGACTGGTTCGATAAAACCCGATTGTTATCAATATCCTTCGAATCTCGGATCTATATGGCCATCCTGAAAGCAGATGAATAGATTTAGAGGGCACATTCTTGAGCGTCTTAAGATGTTATCTCCGAAGATGACATCGCAGCGTCCAGCCGAAACGCCCCCAGAGCAAACGTTTTGTACTTAAATTATTATTTTATAGCGTACGGAACTGACAAAGGCGATCAACAGACCTCTAATTAACCCGAAATACGACGGCCGTTAAAATATTGACGGGTCGAAATTTTAATGCGCTATCTCTGAAATTAAAACGAATATAAAAGAATATTTTTGGATTGGTAATTTAAGGTGATTAAAATTTTACATTTCAAATATATTTAACACCATTATGGAGATTAGTCAATATTTAAAACGTCGTATAAGATTAAATATTCCTTTTAAGAAAGAAAGAAAACCACGTTATGAAAGATTTTTTCTTATTTTAAAGCAAATAATGATGTTTCTTGAATGTTTTTCGAAGATACTTTATGACATATTTTATAAACTATATAAAATTAAACAACTTTATTTAACCACTTTTTTTTAAAGTGGTTAAAATAAAGTTGTTTAATTTAAAAAGTGAATAATGATGCTTTGATCAATTTTCACCGATCCAATTAATATTTTACTAAATACAGAAAATTACATAATTCGCTTTGTTTGCTTTTTATCTTTTTTTTCATTGTTTTATTTTGAAATATGAAAAAAAGAGTTCAGTATTCTTTCAATTATTTGAAAACGGAAAAAATAGCACTGCAAATATGGCAGATGTATTTATTTGAAGAAAAAAATTATTTATTATCAAATATATAAAACCAATGTAAAATGACTTTTAAAATGAATTATGGAGATAGATCGGTTTGTTTAGGTTCAGACAAACACCTACGTAGACCCCATAGATGGTAAAATGTTTGGAATGTCTCACTCAGTCAGTTAGAGACGACAGTAAATCAATACATCGCCTTTAAATTAATAAGCGTTTTTTATGCCCGGACACGTCTTCCACGTAAATCACACTAGAGCTTGAATAACAAGACAACCGTAAAACAATGTGCGGATGCAGATTGACAAACATCGAGTCGGGGACACTTTCCAATGCAGTTTCATTACGGACTATGTGAGTACCTTAAAATTTGAGAAAGCACCTAACCTAGCACTAGCATTTCTTTAGAGATCTATGGTATGATGAAAGAATCTTTCTATTTAGCAGAAACTCTTTAATTTGTTTAAACTTTACAAACTAAAATAACTTTGTTTAAACCACTTTTTTATTAATACAATTTAACCTACTGGTTTCGACAAAACCCTTGTCATCATCAGGGTTTATTTAATTCTAAAACATTAAAATACTCTCAGCAAAAACTTCCACACACTCCGTAAAAAATCCTAAATGTTATTTTTATTATTCATTGTATAGCAACCCCAAGTTTTTGGTGAGAGTATTTTAATGTTTTTAATGTGAATTAAATTAATAAAATAAACCCTGATTATGACAAGGTTCTTGTTGAAACCGGTAGGTTATATTGTATTAATAAAAAAGTGGTTAAAACAAAGTTATTAAATTTTATTAAGTTTATGTGCCA
Source organism: Brachycentrus maculatus (assembly GCF_059751285.1). Taxonomy (NCBI): domain Eukaryota; kingdom Metazoa; phylum Arthropoda; class Insecta; order Trichoptera; family Brachycentridae; genus Brachycentrus; species Brachycentrus maculatus. The sequence continues at coordinate 333,515 of NW_028280786.1, forward strand.
CAAAGTATCTGAGGAAAACATTCAAGAAAATCTTTAATTTGTATTTGAAGTCCGATTCCTGGATTATATTCACATACTCGAAAAATACTAAAAAAATATCCTCTTATTTTTTTTTATTTTAGCTTATAATTTGACCAATTTATTTATTTACAACATTTTGAGTGTGTCCAAACACTTGATCACAAATCTGGATTATTTTCATTTGGGAGTTATTTTTTGTTTTTTTTTTTGACATCTCATCATAGCTGGAAAAGAATATGGATATTTTTGTATGTAAGTAAGTATGTGAATATAATCCAGGATTTAGTCACATACAAATGAAATAGTTTCTGCTTAATAAAAAGCTTGCCTGATTCCACCATAGATGTCTGTCGTGAAGTCCATCGAGTTCAAGAACTGTGTATCGAGTTTGATCAATATATCTAGAAGTTCCGAGAATTTGGATGGTGTGGTTGTCAATCATGTGTAGAATTGGTGAATGTTACACGTGTGTAAAGTGATCACTTAAATCCAGCCCATGACGGTTGTAAGCCCAGACTTCCATATTCTTGTTCATCTATGTTGAGATGTCAAAAAATAATTTATAAGTTAGTTTTAAAAAAAAAATATGAGGCGAATGTTATTGGGAAAAGAAGCAGAGGAAGACCGAGAAAAACATGGCACGATAAGGTATGCCAAATACTTGAAAGTGGTCAGGTTAGGAGTCGTAACAATCGGTGGGTATGTATGAGGAGATGCATGAACGTGGAAGAGGCGAGGAAGGTTTGTAAGGACAGAGTGGTGTGGCGTTCTGTTCTCTCTGCCTACCCCTGCGGGGAAGCGGCGTGATGGTTAGTTAGTTTTTTTTTTTTTTTAGAAGTTAGTTTAATAAAACATCTTTAGTAAGTTAAAAAAGACAAAAATCCACTTAATGATCCATAAACTTTGTACATGATAAGCAAGGTAATAAATGCAATAAATGCAATTCTAATCTTAAAATATTTTTTAAAAAACCAAGCATTATTCGGAGAAAACTCCAGGTCAGTGCAAGGTCGTTAATCCGAACACTTCGTAATCCGAACGATTTCAGGGGTCTGCCTTTTTCAACGACGTGTCCTTGTACACGTGAAAATACGTTGAATCTTACTGTGAATGAATATGACTCAGGAATATGAAATCATTTATATTGATGATATGATGTTAAAAAATGATTGTTATTTATATCCCGATCAATTATTGCGCACAGATAAAAAATATTTTTGAACTAAATATTTCCTTAAGGTGTCGGGTTGAACTCAAAGGATTGAAAATTAAAACACCTTTCCGCTAATCAAATCGTTTTCATACCTTTAAAATATGAGAAATGGTTTCTGAGAACATTCAAAACAGTGGGTGGCCAATAAAATGCTGTGTAATCTTTAATTGGTAGTTATTGACAGAGAACAAGGCAATAATATATAGATTTATGCTTCACCCGATACACTGTCGTGTTTGAGTGCTTTTTTTCTTCTTTTTTTCCTGTTATCCGTGTCAATTTGTTTTATCGCGGTTTTGTTTAAATAAATAATATAATAAAGAATCAAACACATTTTTAATGTCTTTGTACAGTATACGAAATGAAAGGATAATATGTTCGCCCTTATATGTATGCTCAAATATTAATTTTCTTTTCCATTTAACTAGGTTAGTTTCCTATCATTTTTAATATCAATGTCAGAATTCGTATATATGATTAATGTGTTACGAAATTGTGTCATTTACCAAAATGAAATTATGTATTACCTACGAATACGAAAAAAGTTTGGCACGTTTCATGTGATATTTTACCGAATGACACTCTCACTTTCAAAATAATTGGTGGTTTTCAGTTTTTCATTTGCATTCTATCTCTATAATTACATATTTCTCTCCAAACGCCATTTCATATAGCACATGAGTACAAAATTGTAACCTTATAACGTGGGGCTTGTGGGAGTAGTACTTTGAACTAGCAATTCCTTATTCATGAAATGTATGTGTTGTGCGCCAATATATATATATATATATATATATATATATATATATATATATATATATATATATATATATATATATATATATATATATATATATATATATATATATATATATATATATATATATATATATATATATATATATATATATATATATATATATATATATATATATATATATATATATATATATATATATATATATATATACAAGAAAATTTCTGTCGCAACCATAACCTCCATAAAAAAAAAATGTTATTGTATTGTAACTCGACCAAGCACTAAACATGGGTTAATTTATAACGAAATCGAGAAAATACACTTTTGTATAGACAAATATTGGGCTTTTTATTCATAATACTAGCCAGAATTACGTACTGTCTTTTCACAAAAAAGAAATATCTATTACATCTCTTATGTGTACTGAGTAATACATTAAATAAATATTAATTATGTAAGTTCAATTATCCGATATTTTTTCGAAGTTTTAAATAAAGGGATTTGTAACATTTTCCACTTTTAATATTCAAATGGTATCCATCCATCCGGGTAATTTATTTTCTTCTTTTCGTCCGTCTTATTCCTCATTGCTGAGGGTTGTGACCCTTGCAGAATAATGACTCTTCTACAGTTATCCCTTGACTGCGCTGCGCGTAGCGCTCCAACCACTGAGGTGCCTGCTGCTGCCTTAATTTGATCGGTCCATCTTGTGGAGATCTTCCTCTCCCTCTCTTTCCTTCCAAGCTACCGATCACAAATAGTTGTTCCAGGCTATCCTCGTTGCCACGCGCAACGTATCCAAAGAACTGGAGAATCCGTCGGGTACAGGTATTAATTAGCCAGAGTCAAGCCATCCAAGCATAGTTCCTGGCGAATGGACTCATTGGTGCGTCTAACTGTCCATGGAATTCGGAGCATGCGCCTCCAACACCACATTTCGAAGGCATCAATTTTTCTCCTTTCTGCTGCTTTTATGGTCCATGTTTCAGCAGCATAGAGAAAAATGGAGTGGACCAAGCTCCTGACAAGCTTCATCTTGGTGTTGTTACTCACACCCCCTTAATTTATTTATCTAAATATATATTATTCCTTTTTTTAGCTGGCACCCCATTCCACCTCTGTCATTTGCATTAATGTTACATCAATTGCTAAATGTGGTTGAATGCAGCCGCATTCACGATTGGCTGACATCTGATCAATGCCGATCCAATGAAAGCTACAACATCAATCATTCACTCAATCGATATCAAAGGTGATGTGCCTGAAAAGAGACGACCATTTAAGACCAATTCACAACATGACGACATGATGTCGCGACTTGCGACGGACCTAATAATAATAATTCTGTTTACATCGCCGGTTTCATTATGTACATTGACGTCCTGAGGATTTTCAATAACACAGATGACTCATTACCTTATCTATCGTTTCAATTTAAAAATCGGCAACCATTCAAGCATTCAATTGAACTCTGTATTTCGAAAAAGATGTACGTTTTTATGAGTTGAGGATGCAGATTTTTTTCAGTTTGAAGCCACTAAAACATTTTTTATTCGTGGTTTAATCCATGTAAGGAGATAAGGAATACGTCTCTAGACTGATCTTTTTTTATTATCAGACGGTAAGGCTATCATTCCTGTACTTCAGGTACCAGTCCGATGTTTGTATTTTTCAAAAACAGGGGAGACAATTTACTTTGTAAGTGTGTTCCAGTTTTTTTTTAAACTTAAATTGAATAAAAGCGTTATCTCAAAAGGTTCATCGATGACAAAAAGGATGAAAATAATCTAAGCATCATAAACAGCACAATATGCATATATTGGAATATCCAATATAAAATATCAATTTCACCATTTAACTTAAAACCTGTGATTAAAGTACATATATAAATATTTGTTTTTAAATTATTAAAAAATAAAATAGAAAAACGAATAAAATATGTTTATAAAATATATTGATAGCTAAATAATAAAGATGTCTAAATAATAATAATTATTCTGAATTTGCCAATCATCTATTAAAAATAATCACTCATTTGATAAAAATAAAGGTCTTAATATATTACACACATGTAACAGAGGACTTTAATTAGATTACTTAGAAATATTAGAAATTAAAATATCAATTATTAATAATAAACAACTAATAAATACACAAGTAAACGATTTTTTTTAAAGTCCGTTATTAAATATGTTTCCAATCACTCAACATCCCTGATCCCTTTTGACTGTGACTGCTAATCAATACAACAAAAAGCCACTTGAGATTTACCCAAGTTCCTTAGCCTAGCTGTCAAAATATTTTGAATATTGTTAAGTATATAGATAGTATTTAAGTATTAATCAGTCTTTATAAAGAAACGGTTAGCTTCGAAACTGGTAGACATTTTAATTAAGTTATAATAAAATAATCATAGTGATTTTAAAACAAGGTTACATTTTAATTATAAATTGGAAAATCACAAAATTATTGCTTCAAATATAAATTATAAGAATAAAATATGATTATATTTGTGACTAATGTGTTACCCAAAAAGATCTATAGTCAATAATTATTCTCATAACTTTGTAAAAATCACTTTTAAACTTAGTTTTAATGTCGACCAGTTTCAAAGCTAACAACTCTTCCTTAAGATTAATTTATACCTTTAAAATCTAGTTTTCCGTATAAATTAGTGTAGAAAGAGGAGTTATTTGCCTTGAAACCGGTGGACATTATAATTAAGTTTTAATAAGAAACGTGCATCGTGATTAAGTTATTTTGTAAATTATATAAAGGAAAATCACAAAGTTATGATTCAGATATAGATTGCAATAATTTTCATCTTATTTTTTTTTAAATTAATGAGTCTATACCCAATTATTTAGTACTTTAAATTGAATAGTTTCAGTAATCTATGAATTTTGACTGCGCAAATTGTTGGCGACATCGCCATCGTTTTGAATAATTCCTTGACAGCTGCATAAAATATTTCAGGAGCGCCCAATCTTCTACTATGTTACATATAACTTCTCAATAGGGATCCATCGTAAACGCCATTATAAGACTGTTACTTAGTTATAATAATTTAAATGGTGTTTTTTTAATTACGTATAATTCAGTTCCACCAAGAAATGTCAGTAATAATCTTAAACATAGGTAGATAGAGGTTGATAAACTAAAAAATCAGTACAGAAGAAAAATCAACAACAGCATTAGTAGTTTTCTTTACAGATATCTCTAAGAACACATTATACTCGTAAACCATGTTAGGAACTACTTTACTGAGTAACTTTTATTCCTTTAAAATGTTTTAAACTGTATAACGCTGCAACCTGAAATTAGTAAAGAATTATCAAAACACTATCAAAGCCCATAATATGTAAAGTGCTTAAAGCATTGCCGTTCTAAGTTGGAATTATTTTTACCTTTGATCGTAAAATACCGATATTATATTTAAATAAAACTAGTTATCGCATGCGTAGGTCCAAATGGAAGCCAAAAGCATTAAACATATACCAGACCCGGGAATGTGTAGAAAGCTTTTAGAGTTCTATATTTAATATATGAAAGTTGTCGAAAAAATAAATCAAAAGACCCCTATATCAAACAGTTTTTAATAGCTAAAAGAAGCCTTTGTAAAACAATAAACAGCTAAAATAAAGCAAAAGGCAAAAATAGGAGGTGAAATAGCCAAGAAGACCAAAAATGAATGTCAAAAAAGGCAAGCAGCGGATTAATATGTAAGAATCGCAAAAGCTCCGATGGCGCACTTGATCGCTAGTTTGATACCACTGTTAGACGATTCAGTAATTGGTATTCAAGTTAGCGAGACACTATGGTACGTGCGAACAGAATCAAATCTGTCGTGGTATTTTTATTAGCCATAATTACATATCAATCGGCGCTTACGTCAACTCGTTACAAAGATTATGCTTTCCTCGTCATTTGTCACTAATTCTCGCATTGTCTGGTCGGACATAAAACCAAATTACATGTGATTTCTATTTCGTAAGAGCCAGAGGTACACCAGAATGTATTGAGGAATGACAACCTCCAAAATGACAAATGACAATAATGCCGGAGACAGTTTCACATGGTGATAACTACATATTGATGTCATTATGTTATTGATAATGCATACTTACACGGTGACGCGCGGCTTAACTTCAAATATCTTAATGTCTCGCCAATAGTGACAATGATTCATAGATTTTTTTCATTGTTGAAAACCAACATGTACTCATTTGCGTAAGGAATTTTTTATGATTTAATCAGTTTTTTTTTCAATAATTTTATGTAAATTCCATGTCCGCACCTCGAGCAAAAAGACACCTTTGAGACCTTTGCAATGTACGGTCGTTACTATTTAACATTTTAATTTATTATATACTTCATTAAGACATTTCTTGAATCATCAATTATAATTCAAGAAAGTACTTTTAATCAATTTTACACTTTTTTATAAGAAATATTTACATATTGTTTTACAAACATTATGAATAATTCATAAGAATACATCGTCGGCCCATCGCAAGAATGAGATATCTTTTTTTAAACATGTTTTGAGATGTATTGAAAATAAAAGCAACCGAACCGAGCCCTATTTTTTGAAGAAGTGCCAAAATTACAAATTGGAAAATAATAATCAAAAGCCAAAATGTTCCAACGATCTATATTTGTATGTAGTTTCCAGCGGTCATTATCTTATCACAAGACTACAAAATATTTGAAAAAAAAAACAGAATTATGCAAATAATCATCCAAAATCGGGTTGCGGTCCCGTGGTTAGTGTCGCGGACTCTTAAGTCAGAGTTTCTCGGTTTGAATCCTCTCTACCACAATTTGATACCTATTTCGAATAACGAGCCGCTTAGGCTCACAGAAATAGTATGAAATTGAAATATTTGTTTAAATAATAAATAAAATAAAACAAATATTTCTCTTTAAAAAAATGACATAAAAAAAAACATATCGCTCCGTCATTACTTCATAATCATTCGTAATTCTTGAATGAGTTTAATGCAAAATTTTAATACGAATTTCTGAGCCGTTTTATAAATCAGTTTTTGTGTTTTCATAATAATAAAAAAAAATTAAAACAATTAAGAAAAAATATACTATATATTCGACGCATATACAGACCAGAGAATAAAGTAAATATTCTTAGTGGCAACATCGAAAACATGGATTTTGTAACTATTTGTAACAACTACCCCCACGATATACCTTGAATGCTAAGGGCGCAATTCTGACATATATCACTTGGCCAAATCATTAGGGTCAATCCAGTTTTATAAAATATACTTATTCTTTAAATTAAGTAGCTTAGTATAAGATACACATTTTATCAACACAAAATCAGAAAATGATAATTTTTTAAAATCAAAATATCAGCGTGGGGTTATAATTAATATTATTTATTGAATGTCATTTTGTTTCCAAAGATACCTACAAAATATTTCTTAAACTTACTGCTAATTTCATTAATAATTTTACGAATTTGATTCAATTCATAATATTATAATATAATAAATATTTTTACCGTAAAAGAAAAAAGAGATGTCTCATTTTAGCAATGAACCATCGAATAATATGAATATTTAGTACAATCGAAGTACAATTTTTCAATTTCTTTTGTGTGCTTACGAATATTATTAACGACGGTCGTGGATTTATATCCGTTATTGTTTATTCTTTCAAACACGGAAAAGTAAAGAAAAGATTATCTCCTTTTTAGATGGAGGACAATTTGGATAATTCAAGGTGACAAGGCGCCTACTTATGTTTTAAAATGTTAATTTTTTTTCAAAGTAATGACTGTAATTAAGGAGTCTTTAATGTTTTTTTTATTATTTTTAATTACATGGTTTACAACCTGTATCCCAATCCCATATACAAAGTTCAACTACGGTGAACAAACTTCGGTTTAGAACATTTTGGCTTATAATAATTTTATTTGAGTAAGAACTTTAAAGATGTTCGCAATGTATTTTACATTTATAAAACAAACACATTTTATCTACATTGAACATCATTTTTTTTAGTGAGATTCTTCTTCCATTATAATTTCACCTTTACCCTTTGAACGCGTTAAGCAAAAAATAAAAGTTGATTTGAAAAATGCAAAAATTCCCAAAAAAAAGTATTCTATAAAATTCCTTTTATTTCCTTTTGTTTGTTTTAGCCATGTCCATAGCTTTTACAAGCCATGGACATGGTCTTTGATTGCAAATACTCAATGTTAAAAAAACAGCTAGTTCTTTTACAGATACAAACATTATAATATCCATGTAGTATATACAATATTATGTTTATAATATAATACTAATGTGTAGCATAGTTAAATACTTTACCTCTATTACAAGAGTTCAAAATGTAGGCGTCCTTAGATCAGGGCCGGGGGAGGCGAGGGGAAGGAGAGCGCCCACCTCACATCATGGCAGAGTCGGAGCCAGAATATTATGGAAAGTTATATGGGCTGCAGTATGACAGAAATTAATAAATCAATCAATAATTGTACAATAATATTTATTTTTTATCTAGTTAAATTGATTTTTTTGAGAAAAAGTACTTAAAATCAAAATTAACATTATTATTTCTGTCTTACAGGCAATTGATGCAGATATCGTATAATTTGTTTGGCGAGAAACACCACTTATTTATTTGCTTGATTACATTGTTATTCTGCAATTCTTAGTGCATATTGGTCCTCGGGTTAGTAATCAACTTTCAACATTGCATCACTTTGATGCATTGCCCTATGCACCATTGGTGCGAATTAGAGTAGGAAGAAGAAGATGATTGTACGAGAGCTAGGGGTTAATGACATTACTGATATATGGAAAAGGAAATGGAAGAGGATCAGTACTTACTGTTAATTTTTTTTAATTAAAGCACTATCTACAAGGTAACCCGGCATTGCATACTATTACTCATACGTTAGACGCTCCTTATTTTAAAGCTGAACTTAATTTTCTTTAAACCCAGGTTACATTAAACGTAAATTAATTTTTTAATTAAAATACCTTTCTTGTATTGAAAAAATTAGTTTTTCTTTTAAATAAATATGTGGTTTTGAAAAGATAAGACTTATTGAAAGGTAAGGAGTTAAAAAAATACATATTAAAAAAAATTCAAAATATATTCAAAAAAATAAAATTGTGCGTAGAGACACGTCTGCCCCCCTGCGCGACCGATCGCTTAATAAACTGGATGCTTGCTATTCCCCTTTAGCGAGATCCCTGAAATTCATATATAAAAATGCTCTTATTTCTATTTTCCTGATAGTTCGACACTGCGAAAGTTTTTTTTCCATCGTGTATTGTTTGTGAATGCTAAACAATGCGACCGTGATGTACCGGAAAGAAAACAAACATTACGTAATTTCACATGTTACTTTCACGGTCACACACCAACACCATGAGTTGGAAGGAGACGGCCGTAGTGAAGTATGATTCCACTAAACATATCTCCAATGACGTCTTTAAATTTGGTCTATATTGTACGTGTGCACAGATATTATGTATATCATATTCATAATTCATGACTTTGCAATGTTCACAAATTCACACCTATGTTCTTATGTTGTGTACCTATATTCATATTCATAAACGGCAGATGTACGCAGATATTTATGTAAATTAGATACACACATGGATATACTAGGATACATACTTAGTTTGCGTCGGGTCTACGTTCCGAGAAAGTCTGAAGGCACATCGAAGGAACGCAAATTATATCGCATTTCAAAAAACAATTAAGTATGAGCCTGAAGTATCGATCTATCATAACCAAAAATGATTTACAACATTTTGAGTGTGTCCAAATACTTGATCACAAAATCTGGATTATCTCCAATTATAGGAGTTATTTACATCACTTAAACCAGCCTATGACGGTCGTCAGCCCCGTAAATGCCCAGACTTCCATATTCTTCTTCATCTTTGATGAGATGTCAAAAAATAATACCAAAAATGATAGTGAGTGAAAGAATATTTTTAGTGTGTCCGAATCTTTATTCATAAATCTGGGTTTTGACTACTTCTTCTTCAATGGTGCGTAGGGCACTGCATCGTATGGAAGCATTGTTATATTGATCGTTTAATACGAGAAGAAAATATGATCAGCCATCCGCTTCAGGGATCAGTCCAGAGTCATATTAAATAGATATTACTCTGAAAAATCACTAATGTTTATTTTGACCCTCTTGAGTATCGAACTGGGGGCCTTAAGCACGGTAGCATAGCGAGCTTACTAACACACTATGGAGGCGGACTAAATTTTGTCTACTTAAGAGTTGGGAATCTTTAGGAAAATTAAGATTTTGAACACACGACGAACCTTTACGTTTTTATTACAATACAATATATATTTATTAACACAACATGTTTGTTAAATAATCAACAATAATAAAAATAAAAAAAATAAATAAACACTTTAATATTATAATGATACTTGCCTTTAAGTGGACACCGATCGAAACTGCTGTTTACCTTCTATTTAAATCAAATAAAGTACAATTGTAAACTAAATAAAAAAGTATCATATACTATCATACCGCATCTCTGCAGGAGTAGGAAGAGGGAATACAATACCAAACAATCTGTTTTTGCAAACAGTCTTCTCCACTTCCACATTCATGCATCACCTCATACATACCCGCCAATTATTCCAACTCCTGATCTGACCGCTGCACAGTGGGCCCGTAATAGGTCATAGGCTTCAAATATCGATGTCTGAATTATAACCTCATTCTACCCCCAAGTAATAATCATTAGCCATACTACCTGAGGGTATAAAAGAAATCTAGGATTTTAAAATTATTTATTCACTTTTTGGCATCCAAAGTGACCATATTGCATTAGCTCTCATTAGCGTTATCCGAGCGGCAATTACTCACTCTGCGTTCAATTTATCGTTTCCTAGAAAAAGTTTAATTGTGACGGTTGTTCAACAATGGAATTTCAAGAAGAAGGTTAGTACAATATTTTACATACTTTTTTTCTTCTTTTATTTCGTAGGTTGAATCAATTACATGGGTGCTACGCAGTACGTAAAATTGTTTTATAATTTTGTCCTACTTTTTATTTATATAAACTTTTAACTTATCTTGACTTATCCTGGCTTAACGATTTCTATCTCAAAATGTAGGCTTATGTCTGTAGTTTAAGAATCATGAAAAATTGTCTGCGCCAACTTGCGCCGGGAACCTATTTTCCCGCTCGTAGCACCAAATGGTATCCGCGTAGAAACTGTACGAAAATACCATGTGTAACTTTTTAGTATTTTTTTTTTTTTTAGGTACCATCTATAAATTTGTCCGCCTCCGTAGTGTAATGGTCAGCATGCTCGGCTACCGTTCTGGAGGTCCCGGGCTCGATTCCCAGGGGGGTTTAATAAATATAAGTGATTTTTTCACTCTAATATTTATTCAATATTACACTGGACTGGTACCTGAAGTGGAGGGCTGATCACCTTTCCTTCATGTGTAATCGATCGAGATAACACTGCGTTTATATGAAGCAGTGCCCTATGCACCATTGGGGTGCGGTAAGGGATTTATTATTTATTATGCTATAAATTCTCTTATACACGTATGCATCTATTGGACATTTGACTCTCCGTAAAAGAACATAAGTCCCAGGCAGAGAGGAGTCGGCACGTCTTGCACGCGTTGACACAACCATTACAGGATATCACAAATAATGATACCAACAACTTGCAAAACCGTGTTGCAAATACATATATGTAATAGATTGTCACCATATTGGAAGGAGGTCGGCCGCTCAAAACTTGTTTAGGCTTATCCGTGGTATAATTTACCACCTTCCTTGCATTAAGTTTTGATTCATGGGTCCGAGGTGATTGATCATTCGTTATTATCAATAGGGGAGCTCTCCGAAGAGGCTGCAGAGTCCTGAAATAAAATGATCAAATTATTGAGACGCGATCATACTTGAAAAATATCAAGAATTGTTACCAATACCGATCTTTTAAACAGACTTCTTCTTAGCTCTGACCCGTTTATATCTATAAGAAAATTACTACGCAATAAAAAATCTGTATTATCAGAAATGGTGTTGGAGATGTTCAATGTTTGGGAATTAGGTTTTTCATTACAATTCCCTATTTAATTGATTTTCTTTATTTGAATTATTCAATTATTATGTATTTAGTGTGCTTCAATAATACTTGATCATATTTTATAATCGATAGAATTGACTGCTGGAAATTTTGGTTTCGCAGAATTCTTTAATCCCATGGACGGAGCCGCCCGTATGATTGAGCTGTTTCGATGGGAGCACGAGCTGCCGTCAACCAGCATTTCCTACTAGCAGAATACGTTATTTAAAAATAAAAAAACGGGTTTTTTACAAAAACTGTCTTATTATTTTATGTGAAACTACTTATAGTATCCATAAAAAAAAATTGTATGTACAGTAACACACGCCATGATTAGTAATATTACGATAAACCCCTACAACCGCTCTTCTTAGACCGCCGGCCGTCTGTGCGCTGTTAAGACACTTGATCATGCCAAGTCTTCTCGTCTTCCTCTGCTTCTATTACTAACCACATTCGCCTCATAAATTTGTTTTACTATTCTTTCTTCACTCATTCGATTCACATACCCAAACAATATCAACACATCTCACTTAATTTTATCGATAATGCAAAAAATATATATATTACGAAAAAACATAACATATTCTGAAATACATTAAGTGGGTTGCTTGTAAAAGATTTCAGGTCAAAAATTGACCGGTCAAAAATTGGCTGGTCAAAAATTGGCTGGTCAAAAGTGTCATTATTTTGAAATACGCACATACTTCACTTACGGATGGATGGATGGAAGTTTTTTTTACAAATTACTCGATTTTATAGTAAGACTTATGCATTTTGTTTTTTTGAAAAAAAGATGAATTTAAAATACTCAAGTGTCGGGTTGTGGTCTCGTGGTTAGTGTCGCAGACTCTTGAGTCAGAGTTTCTCGGTTCGATAAAATAATACAAATTAATAAATAACTAATATAGTCAAACTCGAATGAATCACGTTGAATATAATCCAAAAGATCAAATTCTTGTCTTCAGAAATCATCGCTTCTAAGATTTGTTACCAAGAAAGGGTGAGTCAAGAAAGCCAAAAACTTTGACTGGAATTCCAACTACAAGAAGGACATTTTGTCTCTTGCCGAAATCTAAGATGAACCTGAAATAAATAATCCAAGTTATTTGAGATGACAATGGCGACTATTGTATGTCCTTCCGCCGCCACGCTCGTCCTAGACGCGATCTTGTCACACTACCTGTCTAAGCGTTATTACACATATTATTTATGGATTCGTGAATTACGGATTATAAAACAGGGCGGCTAAATTCTGGGATCAACGATGATTCATAATTTTCTGTTAAAAATAGTGTGTAACATTTCTATTTTTTGATCACCTTCTTCTGCTTCTTGGTGTAGGCCTTGTGGCCCGTTTTTAAGGAAGATTAGCCCCCTGCGATGTCGATTTACATATCGCTCACTCATTTTTCAACACAGTCATTTATCAAAAAACTTGATTTTTCAGGAGATAACTTATTGAACTTTTTACTGTGCAACAGATCTTTTTAGGTAAAACCTGAATGTTTTCTCTCCATTTGAAAAATATTAAGTATATTAAAAAAATTAACTAAACAATACCTTTTGTTCAAAATGCAAAAGCAACACTTTCTGCCCTGTAGCTAAAAATATGCCGCTTTTCCTGGGGTATAATACATATTCTGGGCATTCCGAAAACTTGCATCACTGAATATTGACGATTTTTGACTGATTCAACAGAAAGGAGTGAGAGATATGTCAATCCAAGTATTTCAAATGCTTGAATGTGGTCAGGTCAGGAGTCTGAAATATATTTTTTTATGATTTTTTCTGATTTTTTCCAAATACTTCCCGGATAATACAACTCAGTAGGATGTTTGTACTTGAGTGATTTTTCCCATTCTGATATTTACATATTTACCCTTTTAACTATGAGATAGGTATCGCATTATCAGAGGGAACATTATAGGGGGTTAATGTTTTTAAATTATATTTCAATATTAAATGACTCATTTCAGTAATTTCCGCTGGATAAAATGTAAAAATTAAATTAAAATATTAACCCCTTATAATTTTCGCTTCGATAACGTGGTACCTATCTCATCGTTAACGGGTAGTTTACTGTAATTTCCAACCATCGTGTGGAGCGTCACACTGGAAAGAAGAAGAGGAAGATTAAAAATCTGGATCATAATAAATTAAATAAAACGTTGAACACCCCTGCGCGTGACCAGCGGACCAATGGCTAACTCGTAAGTCAGGCTTAGCGCAACAATAGCACAATGGGCGAAGGCACGGGAATCGGTTTCGGTTAGTGGGCCGCATTCCAGGAGAGGCCCACAAGCGTTTATTATTGATCTACCCAATATACATGACGCCATCCCCGGGAATGCAATTCGGGATGTGCTCCAACAATCGAGGATTCGGAATACCTTGTACAACAGGATGTTCAGGAACGCAGGACTGAACAAGTCAACTGACAATTATTGGAAGCAATTTCACATCAATTTCACAATTTTCACAAAGGTGACTTAAATGGCCCTCCTGAACATTTTACGTTTTGTTAGTTGGTCGCTTTCTCCTGTACGTCTACGATACATATAAAACATCTCTTGTTACTTTCTATTTCCAACCATAGAAGTTGTGAAAATGGGTTGATTTGTCAATAGTGTCGCCTACTTTCAAAATCCGCCAGATCTAATTTTTCAAGATTTTAAAATAAAGACTCACTTTCAAGATTTTAAGATATCGGAAGGCCAATTGTGGGTTTTATTGTTTAAATATTTATATACTTGAAAACCCTGCTAAAAGTACTTAAAAACAACGTTGTATTTCAAATTCCCTTGTATTCATGAAACTTGCCTTCTGACCCATATCGGCCAATCAGAGAGCGGGGATAAGCCATAAATTAAGATCACGTTATTATCGGTTTTGTTTCGTGTTTTTTTTTTAAATACTGAAAAAAAAATTAAAAAATGGGAAAATTCTCTATTTCATAATATTTTATCTTAAGATAGACAAATCTTTTAAACATAAATGTTACAGGTAGAATTTAGCATTTTTTTAATCGACTTACAAGGATCTGGCGGATTTTGAAAGTAGGCGACAAGTATTGTACTATTAAACAGTTTATCTCCTACCCCTGGATTTGAATAATTGCAGATATTCTGAATGACAATTCGTGATAGCTCACAAGTTCGGCTGTCCAAACTCAAAACACAGTAAGGGACATTTTTTTGAAGTACGTTTTTTTTTCATTTTTGGACTAAGCAGATTCTTCTTAGTCCAAAAATGCAAAAAAAACGCACTGCAAAAAAATGTCCCTTACTGTGTTTTAAGTTTGGACAGCCGAGTTGTCATTCGGATACGCTACGCAATGCACAATAAAAACAACATTTAAGAGTTTCTTCCCGTTATTTTAAGCATGTTTTTTAAAATCATATTTTAAAATCATATTTTCAAATGGTGTACGGAGTGCGTGTAAGTTTTTAGTAAGGGAAGAGTAATTAACTATGAATATTTCAATGTTTTAGAATTTAATACATAAACCCTGATGACGACAAGGTTCTTGTCGAAACCCGATGGATAAAGTGTACCAATAAAAAGTGGTTAATACAAAGTTGTTTTATTTTATAAAATTGTAGATATCGCTATTTTTTTAAGGAATATAATAAAATTTTACATATTGAAGTATTTCTATTGTCCTTTTAAATTATTTTTCATTATTCGCTTTTTTCTATGTATCCTAAATACGGGCTAATCAATCAGACATTCACGATCAAACAATGCCAGCTATATGCATTACTACAGTCTGTTCACAGTTATTTTAAGTCTAGTTTTTTTTTTAATTATTTATTTGGCAGTATAAATAAATAAAAATAAAATAAATGAAAAAAAACTAGAGGTAAAATAACTGTGAACAGACTATACATGTACTTCTATATTGAGTAGTTATAACTATTCACAACACATAAGTCATTTTGTCAATTATGCAAATGTCTATGCATTGGTGAGAACAAAAAACATCTAAAATGCGCTTTTGGGAGGTCTATCGTCATTGTATTTCAAAATTACCCTATGCCACGTTAGACATATTGTATGGAAAATCTATTTAAAAAACTCGACATATTTAACAGACAGGCGCCGTCTCGTAGTTGGGTTAACGCTCGACTGTGAAACTGGCGTCGCGAGTTCGACTCCCGTCAAGTGCAAAATAAATTCAATAAAGATTTATTCTCAATTGGTCTGGGTGTTTGTGATGTATTTTTCACATTTACCTTTCCTGTCCTTACTATCCTACCTGCAGGCAAGCCTGTAAAAGCCCGCTTTGCGGGTTATTCCTTATTCTACTCTTATACCTTAAAAACTCTTATTCTAGAAAACAATATATTTACAAGGGTAAAGGTTTATTAAAAAATATATGTATAATATTCTCGGTCAAACAAATCGTGAGTAACCACCTTTTTTTAAAATTGTGAGTCATCAAATTTGATGCTGTTTTCATACATTAATATGACGTTTTATGCTTTAAAAAAACACACATGTTTTTTTAGAATTCTTTTCATAAAGAAATTTTCTGATCAAAAAATTTGTTTTTATTTCATCTAAAGATGTTTTATTTGAATCTATTGTACAAAAGTTTACAAAACATAAATGCACTTTTTTCTAATTCGACGTCGAGCTTTCTGCAATACATTGACTATGAACATAAGAGAACGCATCTGTCATTGATAATATTATTATTCAATGAATTACCACAATATTTTTTATCTCGTCTTCCATCTTTGTCTTCGGATTAATATTAATATGTGCATATTTTTTGCGCATTCGGAAAAGTTTATTATTGCTTTTTTTCAAACATTGGATTATAAATATAAATTCATATTTTAAAACTAAACAAAAAAACTTAATTTATTCATTAAGAGATTAATTATCGCGGAAGAAATAACTGCATATCTTAAGACCTCTTTAGAGTGACAATTAACCTATTATGACGTTTTTCAATATTATGCAATTTTAAATTTTTATTTTATTTTTTGTTTTTCATAAAGCCTACCTAAATAAAATATGTTGCGTTTTGTTTAATAATTTAAAATATATCTTCTTCTTCTTCTTCGTCAGCCGCCTCTCCACTGCTGGATATAGGCCTCTTCTATTTTTTTCCAGACTTCCCTTGTTGGTAGAATAAAATGACAGCTATGTAATTTTTTCCACTTAAATTTTATTTGACCAGCAACCGAGTTTCATCGTAACCGACAACATCAGACTGGGATGATGTCGGTTACGACGAAACCCGGTTGCTGATCAAATAAAATGAATGTGGAAAAATTTACAAGGTGTTTATTTTACTCTTTAAAATACAGTTCCACCAAGAAAAGTCAGTACAAAATTTTAATTCTCTTGCTAAGCTTTCTAAATATAATTGATATTTATATATATATATATATATATATATATATATATATATATATATATATATATATATATATATATATATATATATATATATATATATATATATATATATATATATATATATATATATATGTATATATATATAAATATATATATATATATATATATATATATATATATATATATATATATATATATATATATATATATATATATATATATTTATATATATATATATATATATATATATATATATTTATATATATATATATATATATATATATATATATATATATATATATATATATATATATATATTTATATATTAATATATATATATATGTATATATATATAGAAATAGACTGTACATTATAATAAATGAAAACATAATGAATATTAATTAAATACCCTTTACACCGCAACTGGTGGAACAACTTGATCAAAAAAGAGGAGAAGAGACCTTACTCCACTGGATTATGGAGGCTTAAGTTTGTTTTTTTTATTTATACTGAGAATTATTAGAAATATTTTTTTAGTAAATACTTAGAGCTTTAAAGTTGACTTGTGATTTAAAATCAACATATTTGCAAATAAGAAAATAAATACTAAAAAAATAAAAAAATAATTGAATTGCTAAAACTTACTGTCACATGAGATTTCTGCATTTAATTTGAATTGACATTACTCCTGCATTTAATTTTTACTGGTCCAGAATTATAAAAATTATGAAATATTTATTTTTTACTCATAAAAGTAAGATATTGTAAAATCCGAGAATATATATATATATATATATATATATATATATATATATATATATATATATATATATATATATATATATATATATATATATATACTGCATCAGATAGAACTTGATCCTCGATAATATAAAATCTTGTACGCCAGATTATTGAATCTACGAGTGGAATATAATTTAAAAAGAATTAATATCAAAATCCATAAATCAAGGAAAGTCATAATTGACGAAAGTAACTTATATAATCATGGGTGATTAAATAAAATTTAAAATCAATGAAACATAAAACAGAATATGATGTTAATATTTTTAAAGCTTACGACTTCACTATATTTACTGAGAACTTTAATTTGAATTTTCATTCATGCTTTTATGTATATCCTCTCTGTATAAGCTCCTCTGTTAAAGCACTTTTTTATTGAGATGTGAAGTTATTAAAATTCCATTGTAAAGGGCATGACCTGTAATTTTACATTTCAAATTCTTTTATATCGAGATTTCTTTTAACATTTATATCTGAAAGAAGTTATACAAAAGTTAATATCCATTTATTCATACGTATGTATATGTGAGTATATATGTAATTATGTCTTGGAAAGGGTAATTC
This sequence comes from Brachycentrus maculatus, assembly GCF_059751285.1. NCBI lineage: Eukaryota > Metazoa > Arthropoda > Insecta > Trichoptera > Brachycentridae > Brachycentrus > Brachycentrus maculatus. The sequence goes on from NW_028280786.1 coordinate 352,357, forward strand.
GTTTAGATAGCTGTTTACGCAGCTGTTTTTTGTAACATAAAAAAAATATATTAAAGCATTTTTTTTAAAAAATCAGACAGGTTCAAGCTTAGATTCTTGCTCCATATTTCAAACCCCTGGTCTGATAGTCATGGACATAGTGATGGACTGGACCCATAGCCAATGGTCTCTACCCTATGGCAGAGACCTAAGTATTACACCTTGTAAATCACGTCCCAATCCCCATGATAGCCTGTCACATATTAAAGCGCGTAGTCTATGCCCCATGGCATACGCGTCAAGGTCTGAGACCTAGATGTCAGATCTCATAACTCATGTCCCAAACCCTGTGACTGCATGTCACATCTCAAAGCGTGCGGTCTACGTCCCACGTCACACGTCTCAAGGTCTGAGACCTATGTATACATATCATAATAATAATAATAATTAAGATAATTTGTAAAGCGCCATTTTCATAAAATACTACCTCAAGGACGCTTATAAAGGACATGGATAGTAATAATAACAATAATAGGAAAATGATGATAATGATTTACAAAAATAAATGGATTAAAACGTCGTCAATCGGTCTCGGGCCGTCGAGTCTGGAGCGGGGAAAAGCGCTGACAAATTTAAAATTCCTTCCTCTTAATCCCATGGGCTGGAGAATGGCCAAGGTGTTGGGCAGGACGCCTTCCTGAGCGATGGTCGTCACGCTGGAGGGCACCTTGTTGAGCTCCTCGTCATTGTGGATAGCCACTTTCAGACTAGCACAGTCCAAACGGGACTTCACTTTTTTCCTCACGTCCCAAGCCCTGTGACCGCATGTCGCATCTTCAAACGCACGGTCTATACCCAATGGCTTGCATCTCAAGGCCCAAAATCTAGATGTCTCATCTCATAACTCCCATTCCTTATGTCTCGCATTGCCAGAACCGAGGCCTAGATGTCTCATCTTTGAGCCCACGGCCCATTCCCCATGGCTCGCGTCTCACGGCTCAAGGCCCGCAGTCCTAGCTCGCGGCACTCGTGACGTGTAGAGCGATGACGCGCCAGACGAACTAGCGGAGAACAATTAGTTCTGCCAGGAATACTCCGCCCATTGCGCAACACCTCGCGCATCTCTCCAGACATCACCGCGGAACAGTGACAGCGAGGTAAAGCCCGGGCCAGACCGAGTAATGAATATCTTGGAATAAGAAATTCAGAAACTATAATATTACTACTACCGTAACTTCCGAATGCACTATTTATTTCAAAATATTTTTTTTTCGTATTGAATTGTAAGTATGAGATTGTTTGCTAACTTACATTTAATTTCCCAAACAAATTGCTTTTTATGCTCTCAATATTATGAATATTTAAAGCATTAAAATTATACACTTGAATATACCACTTTAATGAGTTTTATTTTTATTTACGACTAGTTTCGAAACTAGTCGTAAATATAAATAAAACTCATTAAAGTGGTTTATTCAAATGTTTAATTTTAATAAAATAATTATGTCATTCCACAAACTTAATGCCGAATCAATAAATAATATAATATTTAAAGCATTTACTTTGTGGTTAGTAATTTTTACTTTTTAATTTTTTTACAAAAATATTAATAATATTAGTATGTAACCACTCACCGAGATTTTTATGTCTACCGGTTTCGAGACATATCCGTCTCTTCCGCAGGACAATCACTACCACAGCATGCAAACAATACCACCCTTCACCACCATACTTGTTTTCTTTTCGAATATTCTTATATTATGTTCGTCTTGGATAATTACTTAGTCTAATATAATCAAAATATGTAGTTTTATCCAAGTCCTTGATAATAAAACACTTGTATAAAACCACTTATTCAATTTATTAATGAAAGCACGACTAGTTTCAGACCTACAGATGTTCTCATCAACAGATAAATTAAAAAATTCAAAGTGTTTTACTTCTTATATTCAAATCATTTTTATGTGTTGTATTCTTAGCATTGATCTTATGTTGCAAGTTATGCAAAAACACGCGATTTATTTTTTTTTTTAAAGTTAACTGTACCATAATAAAAACAAGAGATTTAATTATTTCATTAATCGATATAACGTCTAGAAGTTTTAAGAATGTTTAAATTTTATTTTCTCCATTGCATCATTGACTTATTATTGTAGTAATCTGGATGAATAGTCGAAGTAACTCAACTAAAAGTAATCAGTATGAAAAGTAGAAGTTTGTACATTTTAGAGCTGTTTAAAATAGATTACAGTTAGTACCTACTTGTAAAAATTCCATAAAATTTTATGACATGAGTAACAAGGGTAACATGAGTAACAAGCAAACTCACATTTATTAACATAAAATTAAACAACTTTGTTTTTAACCACTTTTTTATTATTAGTACACTTTAACCTACCAGTTTCAACAAGAACCTTGTCATCATCAGGGTTTATTAAATTCTAAAACATTAAAATCCTCATAATTAATTGAATTCCCTTACCAAAAACTAAATCCTAAACGTTATTGTGCATTGCGTAGCAACTCCAAATAACAACTATTGGAATCACCCAATATTCATGATATGTTTTTTTTTTTTAATTCAATAAATCCTGATGAGGGCAAGGTTCTTTTCGGAACCGGTAGGTTAAAGTGTACTTATAATAAAAAAGTGGTTAAAACAAAGTTGTTTAATTTTATAAAGTTCATAAAATGTGCCACAAAGTCTCTTCGAAAAAACATTCAAGAAATCACATTTATTAGATAGTTATTCATAAGATGCTTTTGAATTTCAATGTTTTCAACAAAAATAATCCCCTTTCCTTAAAAATTAGAAAAGGTGGTTATTTCTGTTAATGGACTAAAACAAAGCACCGAACCATTTACACCATCCTGCTATGCTAATCTAGTTCTATGTCCTTTAAATTTCTCACGATTTCAGAAAACTAAGTTGTTTATACATGTATGTTTTTAAACATAAAAGCAAAAATAAAAATTCGTGACGATTGTTTACATTTGTTTGATAATGCCCTAGCAAGGCAAAACAGTTTTTAAAAATAAAATTTACAACTTTGTAGACTGAAATCAGTGTTTGATTTTGATATTTAAAATATGAAAATTATTATATTCACTTTGTATTGCGTGTACTGTGTGTGAAGGACCTTTACATCACACACACTCACCTACATACACATAGCACATAATATATTCTGATTTAACACACTCCAATGTCACCACCCAATATAGTCGAGCATCTATAAATGTTTCCGAGAAATTTTCATGTCGAGCACACTTTTTTACGAGGGCAAATAGTTTCACGAAAAAATGCAAATTGTTTCACATACTAACTGTATGAGACGATCCTCTAAATCTAAAAAAAGCGTTTTTTGCACATCTCGTCCGCGGTATTTTTAACCCGTTCAGTTTCAGTCGAGTAATTAGTTTTCCTTTTTCCCGGACGATCTTTTTAGCAATAAGTTGACTCGTGAGTCAGAGATATAAGTGAGTTTTCTTTACATTTAAATCATGTACCTTGTTATTCTTGGCGAATATCCGATCGAAATTGACTTCAGAAATGGCCTGGCATTAAGAGGGGAGGTAATTCATAAACCCAATTCACGTAACTGTTTTTAATAAGTTAAATTTAATATTAATATTTAGTCTTCCTCTAGGGAAGCAATGTAGCAGTGTCAAATCATTTCGTCTTTAATTTACGGTTTAAAAAATGTTAGTTAAGAAATAAAATGCCCCATTAGCCTAAGGATATTTCTATTCGCACACTGTAATATGAACAGTTGGTTTTCCTCTTGAATAGATTTATTTATCTATTCATCTATATAAATAAGCATGTAAACGTTGGTTTGTTCAAAATATAAAATCTCCTGAAGAAATTAACGACTTTTTGACACAGCGTTGCATCTTAAACACGCACGTATTTTGGTGTGCCTGTGGCAGAAAAAACATGTTTTTTTTTAAACGCAATTATAGCACCATTTGTTGGACGTTACAGCAATGCTTAGCATTGCTCGTGGCGGACAGCGTGCTTTTTTGGCAGCTGCTGTCACTCAGCCTTTTTTAAACGTTTTTTATGCATTATAATTCCATAGATTTTCAAAATTTTCATTACTTCATAAGCATTGTGAAATAAAACAATTAAGAAACGAAGTCTGAGCATTACAAGGGTTACTACTTGTTATGGGTTAGTTTTGTACACTACACAATATTTACCTTTCTGACCATAACTTCTCTTCTTCTTCTTTTCTTCTTAAGCCCCCTGTCCTCCTCTGCTGGATATAGGCCTCTTCCGAATCGCCACTTTTTACCCCCCATAGCGGCTAAGTCATCAAACCATACTTTTTGAGATCTTCCAACGATGACTACTCCATTGATCTTTATTGATCCATATTTGATTTTGAAACTTCTACATGATATGTGATACAGACCTTTTCTCTTTTCGATCTCTTTATTTTTGACGCATTTCGTTCACCCAATTCATTTCATCTTCCATTTCGCCAGTATCATATCTCTTACTCTTCTAATTATTACGCATTGATGGTACATTATGACTCTAAACTCGCTTCTTAATTCTTCTAAAAAATTGTCTAGACTCTAGACTGTACACTGTAGACTGTAGACAGTGATGCTGACTATTTTTCTTGGCCTATCACACTTGATCGGCTGCTAGTTGGATAATATAATTGCAAACGAAAATCATTATTTTGTCTTTTATTATCTCCTAAAAAAAAATGCGAGGCGTTGGATTTTCCAAACACCAATCGTGGAAAATCGTAAAGGTTTTTCGGAGTCACTTATTTTCTTTTGATGTATTTTTTAAATGCGCATCTCGTTGAAATTGTATATTGCAAAATAAATTTTGTGAGAATCGTAAACACAATGTAAATTACTTTTATTCAGTCCGTCACTACTTAAAATAAAGTTTTATCGGGTTTTATAAATAATACGAGGAAAAAAACAGAGCTTTTAAAAGCTTGTCTTTATTTCAACTAGATATGTCTTTGACTTTTTTAAGATATTTTTTTTTGTATTATTTAAAGTTATAGCAAACCCCCAAATGAAATCCTGTAAAAAAATCATTGCTTTCCTTGTGAAAAGTAAGCTTTGTATTCGCTCCCAAGGATTGGCTCTTAGAATGATTATTGTCTGACTTTAGTTTAAGAATCATCTTGGATGGAATGGTGAACACAAGTCTATGAATTGATCATTCAACCCATCCAAATGCCGGGTCGTAAGCCGTGAAACGTTTACCATTTATTTTATCTAAAAAACGTTAGGTGTTTTGTCTCATCTGAGTATAATATAACATTTATTCATTATCTTTGTTGAAATTTGAATAAAGATTTAATTAGTATTTTTTTTATGTCTCAAAGTGTCCCAACTTGATATGAAATAGTGAAGTCTAAGCATCCCAGGGCTTCCGACTTTTGGCTGCATTTGGCTGGCTTAAGCGATCACTTTATACATTTATGTAACGTTCACTATTCTGTCCATTATTGAACATCAATACTGCACTAATTCTTGAAACTTGTATTTATGACATTATCTTAGATTCTATTGCATACCGGTAAGGTTTTCGAAACATTCATGGATTGACTATGAAGATAGATACATGAATGAGTAATCCAGTGTCCGATATAATAAATAAAATTAATTTTGTTATGTATTTTTAATATTACTGGTCATTGACATAAATCACACTAACGATTATTTTCCTGTGCAAATTTTCTCTCACCCCTAATTTCAATAAATTGCGTTTAATTTTGCTTTTCCCGTGTCTGAAAAACCAATAATTTAAATTATAAAAATAAGTAATATATAAATTTGATTTTCTCCGTTCAGTTGTCATTTTTATGTCTTCCGAATCTCGTTTTGCAGGCGCGTATTTTACTCGATTCCCGACAGAAAAGGTTCCCATCTTTCAAAACATCGATAAATACATGCATTAAAACGCCATGAGAAGCTTTAAGCACATGACACGACGTTCGTAAACATCTCAGACCGGCTGAAAAAAAACTCTTTCATTTGGTTCCAAGGAAAACACGATACAATTCTATCGTAATTGAGCTTTTGCCACATTGCCAAAATGACATCACGCTAGTCTGTCGGCTCATAAATACTCCGGTTGCCAAGAGACTTGCCGGACTCTCTCCTCATATGCATATACGAGTATGTATGTATTGTACATTCATAAACCCAACTTGGTTATACTATACAAATACGAGTATGCATGTGTAGTAGATATGTCAACCCAACATGGTTATACTATACATATACGAGTATGTGTGTATTGTACGTTCATAAACCCAACTTTGTTATAGTATACATATACGAGCATGTATGTATTGTACATTCATAAACCCAGCTTGGTTATACTATACATATACGAGTATGTATGTATTGTACGTTCATAAACCTAATTTAGTTATAGTTGTATACATATACGAGTATGTATGTATTGTACATTTATAAACCCATCTTGGTTATACTATTCATATACGGGTATGTATGTATTTCACATTTTCATAAACTGAACTTGGTTATACTATAAATATACGAGTTTGTATGTTTTGTACACTCATACACCCAGCTTTGTTGGTATTATACATATACAAGTATGTATGTATTGTACATATAAATGTATGTTTTTTTAAAAACCCTTCTTGGTTATACTATTCATATACGAGTATATATGTATTGCACATTTATAAACCCAACTTGGTTAAACTATACCGGCTGTCAGAATATATCCTTAATGTATTTTATTTTGAGAGTAATTTCGTCTCAATAGTCTTATTTTAATTTATATTTGAAAATATAGTAGAATCTCAAAATCTGGATTATCAGTCAGATTATCAGGATATATGTATTTTTTACAGTCGCTAACTCGCTAACTAACCATCACGCTGCTTCTCCGCAGGGGAGGTAGAGAGAATATAACATCAATCAGTCTTTGCACATAATCTTCACCTCTTCCACATTCATGCATCTCCTCATACACACCGATTATGCCGACTATTGATCTGACCCTTTTCAAGTTTTTTTTAAATACTTGATCAAGCCAAGTTTTCCTCGGTCTTCCTCTTATTCTATTATCACATTCGCCTCATATTTTTTTATTATCCTTTCTTCACTCATTTGATTCAAATGACCAAACTATTTTAACGCACCTTTCTTAATTTTATCGATATTGCTTACTCAGCCTTGCATTCTTTCCTTATATCACCATTCGAACATCTATCATACAACGTTTCGCGCACATTATTAAGAGAATTTTCCATTTCATTTCGAATTCACTCAGTCTACTTTTATCCTTCTTTTCTCAACTCCATTTTTTATCTGTCAATTATTTTTTCACGTGGCTAATTACATATTTCATTTGTGTATTTTTGGTCTCAATAAATAGCCTGTATTTAGCCGAAATACTTACATGTAAAATACAATTTTAAAACATGTTTACTTAGAAGAAAACATTTTTTACCAATTGAGTTGTATTTATTTTATTTTAACGACTATTTTCGGAAACTGCAGATGCTGCCATCTTCGGTTGTTGGGTTTGTATTTTGACTCGCAGATGGAAGCACCTGTAGCATTTGAAACTAGTCGTTAAAATAAAATAAATATTACTTAAGTAGTAAAAAAAAAAGTATTTTCTTTTCAATTTCATCATGTCTTACCACAAAGTGAATGCCGAAACCATAAATAAAATAAGTTTTACTTAGTAAATACCACTATTTCTTCAAATCTATTTTGACACATCGCTCACTCCTTTCAAGAACGTCATAAATAAAAAATCGACAATTTTCAGTTGTGAATGTTTTCGGAATGCCCAGAAAATTATGTTTTGAATATTGAAAGCATTAACTTTGTGGATCATCTTGATATATTATTTCGAGAAATAAAAATACTTTGTGTTCTGATCCACTCACATTTTTATTTAACCAACTAGTTTCGGCAAAAACCTGTTGCCCTCTTCAGGGTTACATAGTAACTTGTACACTGTTTATTTTTATATATATATTTAGTAATAAATGTAACCCTGAAGAGGGCAACAGGTTGTTGCCGAAACTAGTTGGTTAAATAAAAATGTGAGTGGATCAGAACACAAAGTATTTTTATTTCTCGAAATAATATGCCCAGAAAATTTACTAAATCCCAGTAAAAGAGGCATATTTTTAACTTAATATTTGCCCGCTACAGGGCAGAAAGTGTTGTTTTAGCATTTTGAAGAAAAGGTATTATTTCATTTTTTTTACCTAAAAAGATCTGTTGCACACTAAAATGTTCAGTAAGTAGCTTGATATTTATTTTTGATACATTGCATTATATTTTTAAACTTTAAAAACGTTCTCCTGAAAAATCAAGTTTTTTTTTATTTATGACGTTCTTGAAAGGAGTGAGCGACATGTCTTGATGCATTCCGCATCATTTTCAAACACCGTATGGTGTGCGAAATTCGATTCCCTCGAGTTGCAAAAAGTGATTTCAACCAATATTGATTTTTTATCGATCTGAGTTTTGTACTGTATTTTTGCTTACTTGCCTATCCTCGCTTTTCGTAAGTCTAATACTGTCCTCTATATAAAATTAACATTATTTATGGTAGAGAAAGTCCAAAAGAAGTTTCTGAGGTATCTCTACATGAGAGAGTACGGCTATTATCCCTGGCTCTACCCGACCGAGTTTCTCCAGGGTATGCTTTGACTACAATAGTTTAGAGACTAGAAGGAATGTGTATTTGATTACGCATTTTTATCGATTGTTGTGCGGTATGATCGATAATCCTGAAATTGGTCTGTATGTTCCCGATAGTTACCTAAGACAGCGTCGGCATAGATTGTTTCACATTCCTATATACAGGACCAACCTGCCAATGATTATGCCTGTAGGAAAAGCTACCGCTATGTTGAACATTATCACATTGGATATTGATCTGTTCCACGTGTCCGAAGGAGTTTTCCGAAGCGGGATTCTTCTTCACCTTTGAGTCTTCTTACTTACTTTTAATGTTTATTGTTTGTAATGTATATATTAATTTTTGTTGAATAAAATTTAATAAAATTGAATATTCTCAACACATCTTGTAAAAATGCTGCAAAGAATTAGCTTTCAACACGGCGAGGTGTACGTTTCCGCCGATCGAGACATTTCCTGTCGGGAAAATTCTGAGAAGATATTTAGTATACTTAAAGAAATGAGTTCAAACTCTGCAATGTGGTTTTTGTATAAATTCCGTCTTCTTTTTTTCGTATAAAATAAAATATCTTCCGCTAGTCGTAAATTAAAATGGGTAAAGATACGCTTAATTCCGTAATAATGTTTTGTTTTAATGTTTTAG